>NW_027671571.1:0-19000 GCF_964165515.1 Mesoplodon bidens
CAGGGGACATGGAGAATTGTGATGAAAAAGGCATGGATCATTGTGATGAAAAAGGCATGGAGCCTTGTCTTGACAGTGTTCAAGGAGCATACTACGACAAGTGTTAGGGAGCATTGCGATGACAAGTGTATTGAGCATTGTGATGACAAATGTCTTGGAGCATTGTGCTGAGAAGACCATGGATAATTGTGATGGCAAGCATCATTGTGCATTGTTATGACAAGTGTTCTGGGACATTGTGATCTAAAGCGTTTGGAGCATTGTGATGACAGAGGTCATGGAGCATTTTGATTTCATTGTGATGACATAGCATGAAGCATTATGATGATGGGCATGGTGCATTTTGAGGACAGGGTTCATGCAGCATTCAGATGAAGATGGGCATGGAGCATTGTGATTAAATTGGTCTTGGAGTATTGTGATGACAAGAGAGGGAGCATTGCAATGAGAAGGCCGTGGAACATTCTGATGTCTTGCGTCCTGGAGCTTTGTGATGACAAGGGCATGGAGCATTGTGATTACAGGGGTTTTGGAGCATTGTGATGACAAGGCCGTGGAACACTGTAATGACAAGTGTCATGGAGCATTGTTATGACGGGGGTAATGGAGCCTTGTGATGACAAGGGCATGGATCATTGGTCTGAAAACTTTCATGTCTTACTGGGATGAGAGTGGGCAAGGATCATTGTGATGAGAAGGGCACAGAACACTGTGATACATGGGTCATGGAGGATTGTAATGAAAAGGGCATGGAGCATTGTGATGAGAAGGGCATCGAGCATTGTGATGACAAGCCTCATAGAGCTTTGTGATGACAAGGGCATTGAGCAATGTGATGAGAGTGTCCATGGAGCAATGTGATGACAATGGTATGGTGCATTTTGATTTCAAGTGTCATGGAGTTTTGTGATGACAAATGTTATGGAGCATTTTGATGAAAAGGGCCTGGTGCATTGTGATGAGTATGGCAGGGAGAACTGTGATGACATGATCATGGAGCGATTTGATGAAAAGGGACATGGAACATTTGGTTGACAGAGTTTAGGGAACATTGTGATGTAAGGGGTCAAGGATCCTTGTGATGAAAATGGTCATAGAGCATTTTGATGACAGGGGTTATGGAACATTTTGATGTTAGGGGTCATGGAGCATTGTGAGGGTAAGGACATGTACCATTGTGATGACAGGGGTCATGTAAAATTGTGACGACATGGGGGAGAGTGTACTGTGATGACTAGTGATGGAACATTGTGAGATCAGTGATGAAAGAGCATTTTGATGAGAAGTGCATGGGGCATTGTGATGACAAGGTTTATGGAGCATGGTGGTGACAAGGTTGTGGAGCATTGTGATGAGAAGTGCATGGCACATTGTGATGACATGGGTCATGGATTATTGTGCAGCCAAAGGCATGGGACACTGTGATGACAAGTGCCAGAGAGCATTATGATGAAAAGTTCATGGAGCATTGTGGTGACAATTGTAACAGAGCCTCCTGATGATGAGGGCGTGGACCATTGGGATGACAAATTTTATGAAGCTTTGTGATGACTGGAGTCAAGGGGCATTGTGATGATAGGGGTCATGGTGCATTGTAATGACATGGGAATGGAGCATTGTGATAACAGGGGCATGAAGCATTGGTCTGACAAATTTCGAGGATTATTGTGATGACAGTGGGCATGGCGTATTGTGATGATAAGGGCATGGAACCTTGTGATGACAAGGTCACGGATTATTGTGAAGACAGATGTCATTTAGCATTGTGATGATATATGTCATGGTCCATTGTGATGACATTTGCATGGAACATTGCGAGGCCAGGTGTAATGGGCGATTGTGATGACAAGGTGTTGGATCATTGTGATGACAACGGCATGGAGCATTGTCATGACAAGTGCCACTGAGAATGTCGATGACAAGGTCGTGAAGCATTGTGATGACAAGCGTGTGGATCTTGCTATGACAGGTGTCATGGAGCATTGCGATGACAAATGCATGGAGAATTTTGATGACAAGAACATGTAACATTGTGACGAGAAGTGTCATGGTTCATTGTGATGACAAGGGATATGTAGCATTGTGATGACCAGCGAATGGAGCATTGAGATGGCAAGACCTTGGAACATTGTGATGAGAAGACCATGGATAATTTTGATGATGAGTGTCATGGAGCACTGTAATGACAAGGGTCATGGAGCATTCTGATGAAATGCTTGTGGACTATTGTCATGAAAAGGGCCTGGAGCATTGTGATGACAAGTTCATGGAGTATTGTGAAGACGGGTGTCAGGGGGTATTGTGATGAAATATGTCATTGACCATTGTGATGATAATGGCGGGGAGCATTGTGATGCCAAGTGTCATGGAGGATTGTGATGACAAATGTAATGGAATTTTGTGATGACAAGCTCTTGGGGCATTGTGATGCCAAGGGTCATGGAGCATTGTGATGACAAGGGCAAATGAGAATTTTGATGAGAAGGTCGGGAAGCATTGTGATGACAAGCGCATGTTGCTTGCTTTGACAGGGGACATTGAGAATTGTGATGACAAGTGCATGGAGAATTGTGATGACAAGGACTTGGAGAATCCTGATGAAAAGTGACATAGAACATTGTTATGACCAGGGCATGGAGCATGGTGATGGCAAGACCGTGGAGCATTGTGATGAGAACACCATGGATAATTGTGATGACGAGCCTAACGGAGCACTCTAATGACAAGGGACATGGAGCATTATGATGACAGGTGTCATGAGCATTTTGATGACGGGGTCATGGAGCATTGTGATGACAAGTTTCATGGAGCATTCTGATGACAAGCTTGTGAAGTATTGTGATGACAATGGCATGGAGCATTGTGATGAAAAGGGCATGGAACATTGTGATGAAAAATGCATGGATCCTTTTGATGACAAGGTTCAAGGAGCATTTTGACGATAAGTGTCATGGATCATTGTGATGACAAGTGTATTGACCATTGTGATGACAAATGTCATGGAGCATTGTGATGACAAGGGCATAGAGAACTGTGATGACAGGCAGCATGGAGCATTGTGATGACAAGTGTTATTGAACATTATGATCACAAGGGTTTGGAGCATTGTGATGACAGACGTCATGGATCATTTTCATTTCAAGGAGCGAGAAGCATTGTGATGACAGGAGCATGAAGAAATGTGATCCCAAGCTTCATGGAGGATTGTGATGACAAGCGCATGGAGCATTGTGATGGCAAGGTTATGTAGCATTTTGCTGACAAAAGCATGGACCATTGTGATAACAAGAGTCATGGAGCACTGTGATGACAAGCGTCATGGAACATTGTGAATACAGGGGTCATGGAGCATTGGGATGACAAGGGCATGAATCATTGTGATGACATGGGTCATGGAGCATTTTGATGACAAGAGTCCTGGATCATTGTTGTGTCATGGGTCATGGAGCGTTGTGATGACATGGGAAAGGAGCATTATGATGACAGGCTCCTGGAGCATTGTGTTGAGAAGACCCTGGAACCTTGTGATGACAAGAGTCATGGAGCATTCTGATGAAAAGTGCCATGGAGCCTTGTGATTACAGGGGTATAGGAGCATTTTATTGACAAGGGCATGGTTCATTGTGATGAGCAGGCCATGGAGCATTCTGATGCCATGTGTCATGGAATATTGTGATGACAAGAGCATGGAGTATTGTGGTTACAGGTGTCTTGGAGCATTGTGATGAAAAAGGCATGGATCATTGTGATGAAAAAGGCGTCGAGCCTCGTCATGAGAGGGTTCAAGGAGCATACTGACGACAAGTGTCAGGGAGCATTGTGATAACAAGTGCATTGAGCATTGTGATGACAATGTTCATGGAGCATTGTGAAGAGAAGTCCATGGATAATTGTGATGACAAGCGTCATGGAGCACTGTAATGACAAGTGACATGAAACATTGTGATGACAGGTGTCATGGAGCATTGTGATGACAGGGGTCATGGAGCATTTTGATGACAGGGGTCACGGAGCATTCTGATGACAAGCTTGGGAGTATTGTGATGACAATGGCATTGAGCATTGTGTTGAAAAAGGCATGCAGCATTGTGATGCAAAAGGCATGGAGGATTTTCATGACAGAGTTCATGGAGCATTCTGAGGACAAGTGTCTGGGAGCATTGTGATGACAAGTGTATTGTGCATTGTGATGACAATGATCATGGAGCATTGTGATGACAAGTTGATGTAGCATTTTGCTGACAAAGAAATGGAGCATTGTGATGAGAAGGGTCACGGGGCACTGTGATGACAAGCGTCAAGGAGCATTGTGATTTCACGGGTCATGGAACAATGGGATGACAAGGGCATGGAGCATTCTGATGAGAAGGCCATGGAGCAACTGATGACATGCGTCAGGGAGCTTTGTGATGACAAGCGCATGGAGCATTGTGATTAAAGGGGGCATGGAGCATTGTGATGAAAAAGCATGGAGCCTTGTCTTGACAGTGTTCAAGAAGCATACTACGACAAGTGTTAGGGAGCATTGCGATGACAAGTATATTGAGCATTGTGATGACAAATATCATGGAGCATTGTGCTGAGAAGACCATGGATAATTTTGATGGCAAGCATCATTGTGAATTGTTATGTCAAGTGTTCTGGGACATTGTGATCTAAAGGTTTTGGAACATTGTGATGACAGAGGTCATGGAGCATTTTGATTTCATTGTGATGACAATAGCATGAAGCATTATGATGATGGGCATGGTGCATTTTCATGACTGGGTTTATAGAGCTTTCAGATGAAGAGGGGCATGGAACATTGTGATTAAATTGGTCTTGGAGAATTGTGATGACAAGAGCAGGGAGCATTGTAATGAGGAGGCCGTGGAACATTCTGATGACTTCCGTCATGGAGTTTTGTGATCACAAGGGCATGGAGCATTGTGATTACAGGGGTTTTGGAGCATTGTGATGACAAGGCCGTGGAACACTGAAATGGCAAGGGTCATAGAGCATTGCTATGACGGGGTTAATGGAGCTTTGTGATGACAAGGGCATGGAGCATTGGTATGAAAAGTTTCATGTCTTACTGGGATGAAAGTCGGCAAGGAGCATTGTGATGAAAAGGGCACAGAACACTGTGATACATGGGTCATGGAGGATTGTAATGAAAAGGGCTTGGAACATTGTGATGAGAAGGGCATCGAGCATTGTGATGACAAGCGTCATAGAGCTTTGTGATGACAAGGGCATTGAGCAATGTGATGAGAGTGTTCATGGAGCAATGTGATGACTATGACATGGAACATTTTGATGGCAAGTGTCATGGAGTTTTGTGATGACAAATGTTATGGAGCATTTTGATAAAAAGGCGAGGTGCATTGTGATGAGAAGGACAGGGAGCATTGTGATGACATGATCATGGAACCATTTGATGAAAAGGGACATGGAACATTTTCTTGACAGAGTTTAGGGAACATTGTGATGTAAGGGTTCAAGGATCCTTGTGATGAAAAGGGTCATAGAGCATTTTGATGCCAGGGGTTATGGAACATTTTGATGTTAGGGGTCATGGAGCATTGTGATGATAAGGGCATGTAACATTGTGATGACATGGGTCATGGAACATTGTGACGAAATGGGTGAGGGTGTACTGTGAAGACTAGTGATGGAACATTGTGAGATCAGTGATGAAAGAGCATTTTGATGAGAAGTGCATGGAGCATTGTGTTGACAAGGTTTATGGAGCATGGTGGTAACAAGGTTGTGGAGCATTGTGATGACAAGTGAATGGCACATTATGATGACATGGGTCATGGAGCAGTGTGCTGCCAAAGGCATGGAACAATGTGATGACAAGTGCCAGAAAGCATTATGATGAAAAGTTCATGGAGCATTGTGGTGACAATTGTAACAGAGCCTCCTGATGATAAGTGCGTGACCATTGTGATTGCAAATTTTATGAAGCATTGTGATGACTGGAGTCAAGGAGCATTGTGATGACTGGGGTCATGGTGCATTGAGATGACAATGGAATCGAGCATTGTGATGACAGGGGCATGAAGCATTGGTCTGACAAATTTCAAGGATTATTGTGATGACAGTGGGCATGGCGTATTGTGATGATAAGGGCATGGAGCCTTGTGATGACAAGGTCACGTATTATGTGAAGACAGATGTCAGTTAGCATTGTGATGATATATGTCATGGTCCATTGTGATGACAATTGCATGGAACATTGTGAGGCCAGGTGTCATGGGCGATTGTGATGAAAAGGTCTTGGATCATTGTGATGACAAGGGCATGGAGCATTGTCATGACAAGTGCCACTGAGAATGTCGATGACAAGGTCATGAAGCATTGTGATGACAAGTGCATGGATCATTTAATTACAGGGGACATGGAGAATTGTGATGAAAAAGGCATGTATCATTGTGATGAAAAAGGCATGGAGCCTTGTCTTGACAGTGTTCAAGGAGCATACTACGACAAGTGTTAGGGAGCATTGCGATGACAAGTGTATTGAGCATTGTGATGACAAATGTCTTGGAGCATTGTGCTGAGAAGACCATGGATAATTGTGATGGCAAGCATCATTGTGCATTGTTATGACAAGTGTTCTGGGACATTGTGATCTAAAGGGTGTGGAGCATTGTGATGACAGAGGTCATGGAGAATTTTGATTTCATTGTGATGACATAGCATGAAGCATTATGATGATGGGCATGGTGCATTTTGAGGACAGGGTTCATGGAGCATTGAGATGAAAATGGGCATGGAGCATTGTGATTAAATTGGTCTTGGAGAATTGTGATGACAAGAGCAGGGAGCATTGTAATGAGGAGGCCGTGGAACATTCTGATGACTTCCGTCATGGAGTTTTGTGATGACAAGGGCATGGAGCATTGTGATTACAGGGGTTTTGGAGCATTGTGATGACAAGGCCGTGGAACACTGAAATGGCAAGGGTCATAGAGCATTGTTATGACGGGGTTAATGGAGCTTTGTGATGACAAGGGCATGGATCATTGGTCTGAAAAGTTTCATGTCTTACTGGGATGAAAGTCGGCAAGGAGCATTGTGATGAAAAGGGCACAGAACACTGTGATACATGGGTCATGGAGGATTGTAATGAAAAGGGCTTGGAACATTGTGATGAGAAGGGCATCGAGCATTGTGATGACAAGCGTCATAGAGCTTTGTGATGACAAGGGCATTGAGCAATGTGATGAGAGTGTTCATGGAGCAATGTGATGACTATGACATGGAACATTTTGATGGCAAGTGTCATGGAGTTTTGTGATGACAAATGTTATGGAGCATTTTGATAAAAAGGCGAGGTGCATTGTGATGAGAAGGACAGGGAGCATTGTGATGACATGATCATGGAACCATTTGATGAAAAGGGACATGGAACATTTTCTTGACAGAGTTTAGGGAACATTGTGATGTAAGGGTTCAAGGATCCTTGTGATGAAAAGGGTCATAGAGCATTTTGATGCCAGGGGTTATGGAACATTTTGATGTTAGGGGTCATGGAGCATTGTGATGATAAGGGCATGTAACATTGTGATGACATGGGTCATGGAACATTGTGACGAAATGGGTGAGGGTGTACTGTGAAGACTAGTGATGGAACATTGTGAGATCAGTGATGAAAGAGCATTTTGATGAGAAGTGCATGGAGCATTGTGTTGACAAGGTTTATGGAGCATGGTGGTAACAAGGTTGTGGAGCATTGTGATGACAAGTGAATGGCACATTATGATGACATGGGTCATGGAGCAGTGTGCTGCCAAAGGCATGGAACAATGTGATGACAAGTGCCAGAAAGCATTATGATGAAAAGTTCATGGAGCATTGTGGTGACAATTGTAACAGAGCCTCCTGATGATAAGTGCGTGACCATTGTGATTGCAAATTTTATGAAGCATTGTGATGACTGGAGTCAAGGAGCATTGTGATGACTGGGGTCATGGTGCATTGAGATGACAATGGAATCGAGCATTGTGATGACAGGGGCATGAAGCATTGGTCTGACAAATTTCAAGGATTATTGTGATGACAGTGGGCATGGCGTATTGTGATGATAAGGGCATGGAGCCTTGTGATGACAAGGTCACGTATTATGTGAAGACAGATGTCAGTTAGCATTGTGATGATATATGTCATGGTCCATTGTGATGACAATTGCATGGAACATTGTGAGGCCAGGTGTCATGGGCGATTGTGATGAAAAGGTCTTGGATCATTGTGATGACAAGGGCATGGAGCATTGTCATGACAAGTGCCACTGAGAATGTCGATGACAAGGTCATGAAGCATTGTGATGACAAGTGCATGGATCATTTAATTACAGGGGACATGGAGAATTGTGATGAAAAAGGCATGTATCATTGTGATGAAAAAGGCATGGAGCCTTGTCTTGACAGTGTTCAAGGAGCATACTACGACAAGTGTTAGGGAGCATTGCGATGACAAGTGTATTGAGCATTGTGATGACAAATGTCTTGGAGCATTGTGCTGAGAAGACCATGGATAATTGTGATGGCAAGCATCATTGTGCATTGTTATGACAAGTGTTCTGGGACATTGTGATCTAAAGGGTGTGGAGCATTGTGATGACAGAGGTCATGGAGAATTTTGATTTCATTGTGATGACATAGCATGAAGCATTATGATGATGGGCATGGTGCATTTTGAGGACAGGGTTCATGGAGCATTGAGATGAAAATGGGCATGGAGCATTGTGATTAAATTGGTCTTGGAGAATTGTGATGACAAGAGCAGGGAGCATTGTAATGAGGAGGCCGTGGAACATTCTGATGACTTCCGTCATGGAGTTTTGTGATGACAAGGGCATGGAGCATTGTGATTACAGGGGTTTTGGAGCATTGTGATGACAAGGCCGTGGAACACTGAAATGGCAAGGGTCATAGAGCATTGTTATGACGGGGTTAATGGAGCTTTGTGATGACAAGGGCATGGATCATTGGTCTGAAAACTTTCATGTCTTACTGGGATGAAAGTCGGCAAGGAGCATTGTGATGAAAAGGGCACAGAACACTGTGATACATGGGTCATGGAGGATTGTAATGAAAAGGGCTTGGAACATTGTGATGAGAAGGGCATCGAGCATTGTGATGACAAGCGTCATAGAGCTTTGTGATGACAAGGGCATTGAGCAATGTGATGAGAGTGTTCATGGAGCAATGTGATGACTATGACATGGAACATTTTGATGGCAAGTGTCATGGAGTTTTGTGATGACAAATGTTATGGAGCATTTTGATAAAAAGGCGAGGTGCATTGTGATGAGAAGGACAGGGAGCATTGTGATGACATGATCATGGAACCATTTGATGAAAAGGGACATGGAACATTTTCTTGACAGAGTTTAGGGAACATTGTGATGTAAGGGTTCAAGGATCCTTGTGATGAAAAGGGTCATAGAGCATTTTGATGCCAGGGGTTATGGAACATTTTGATGTTAGGGGTCATGGAGCATTGTGATGATAAGGGCATGTAACATTGTGATGACATGGGTCATGGAACATTGTGACGAAATGGGTGAGGGTGTACTGTGAAGACTAGTGATGGAACATTGTGAGATCAGTGATGAAAGAGCATTTTGATGAGAAGTGCATGGAGCATTGTGTTGACAAGGTTTATGAAGCATGGTGGTGACAAGGTTGTGGAGCATTGTGATGACAAGTGCATGGCACATTATGATGACATGGGTCATGGAGCAGTGTGCTGCCAAAGGCATGGAACAATGTGATGACAAGTGCCAGAAAGCATTATGATGAAAAGTTCATGGAGCATTGTGGTGACAATTGTAACAGAGCCTCCTGATGATAAGTGCGTGACCATTGTGATTGCAAATTTTATGAAGCATTGTGATGACTGGAGTCAAGGAGCATTGTGATGACTGGGGTCATGGTGCATTGAGATGACAATGGAATCGAGCATTGTGATGACAGGGGCATGAAGCATTGGTCTGACAAATTTCAAGGATTATTGTGATGACAGTGGGCATGGCGTATTGTGATGATAAGGGCATGGAGCCATGTGATGACAAGGTCACGGATTATGTGAAGACAGATGTCAGTTAGCATTGTGATGATATATGTCATGGTCCATTGTGATGACAATTGCATGGAACATTGTGAGGCCAGGTGTCATGGGCGATTGTGATGACAAGGTCTTGGATCATTGTGATGACAAGGGCATGGAGCATTGTCATGACAAGTGCCACTGAGAATGTCGATGACAAGGTCATGAAGCATTGTGATGACAAGTGCATGGATCATTTAATTACAGGGGACATGGAGAATTGTGATGAAAAAGGCATGTATCATTGTGATGAAAAATGCATGGAGCCTTGTCTTGACAGTGTTCAAGGAGCATACTACGACAAGTGTTAGGGAGCATTGCGATGACAAGTGTATTGAGCATTGTGATGACAAATGTCTTGGAGCATTGTGCTGAGAAGACCATGGATAATTGTGATGGCAAGCATCATTGTGCATTGTTATGACAAGTGTTCTGGGACATTGTGATCTAAAGGGTGTGGAGCATTGTGATGACAGAGGTCATGGAGAATTTTGATTTCATTGTGATGACATAGCATGAAGCATTATGATGATGGGCATGGTGCATTTTGAGGACAGGGTTCATGGAGCATTGAGATGAAAATGGGCATGGAGCATTGTGATTAAATTGGTCTTGGAGTATTGTGATGACAAGAGAGGGAGCATTGCAATGAGAAGGCTGTGGAACATTCTGATATCTTGAGTCCTGGAGCTTTGTGATGATAAGGGCATGGAGCATTGTGATTACAGGGGTTTTGGAGCATTGTGATGACAAGGCCGTGGAACACTGTAATGACAAGTGTCATTGAGCATTGTTATGACGGGCGTAATGGATCCTTGTGATGACAAGGGCATGGATCATTGGTCTGAAAACTTTCATGTCTTACTGGGATGAGAGTGGGCAAGGATCATTGTGATGAGAAGGGCACAGAACACTGTGATACATGGGTCATGGAGGATTGTAATGAAAAGGGCATGGAGCATTGTGATGAGAAGGGCATCGAGCATTGTGATGACAAGCCTCATAGAGCTTTGTGATGACAAGGGCATTGAGCAATGTGATGAGAGTGTCCATGGAGCAATGTGATGACAATGGTATGGAGCATTTTGATTTCAAGTGTCATGGAGTTTTGTGATGACAAATGTTATGGAGCATTTTGATGAAAAGGGCGTGGTGCATTGTGATGAGTATGGCAGGGAGAACTGTGATGACATGATCATGGAGCGATTTGATGAAAAGGGACATGGAACATTTGGTTGACAGAGTTTAGGGAACATTGTGATGTAAGGGGTCAAGGATCCTTGTGATGAAAATGGTCATAGAGCATTTTGATGACAGGGGTTATGGAACATTTTGATGTTAGGGGTCATGGAGCATTGTGAGGGTAAGGACATGTACCATTGTGATGACAGGGGTCATGGAAAATTGTGACGACATGGGGGAGAGTGTACTGTGATGACTAGTGATGGAACATTGTGAGATCAGTGATGAAAGAGCATTTTGATGAGAAGTGCATGGGGCATTGTGATGACAAGTTTTATGGAGCATGGTGGTGACAAGGTTGTGGAGCATTGTGATGAGAAGTGCATGGCACATTGTGATGACATGGGTCATGGATTATTGTGCAGCCAAAGGCATGGGACACTGTGATGACAAGTGCCAGAGAGCATTATGATGAAAAGTTCATGGAGCATTGTGGTGACAATTGTAACAGAGCCTCCTGATGATGAGGGCGTGGACCATTGGGATGACAAATTTTATGAAGCTTTGTGATGACTGGAGTCAAGGGGCATTGTGATGATAGGGGTCATGGTGCATTGTAATGACATGGGAATGGAGCATTGTGATAACAGGGACATGAAGCATTGGTCTGACAAATTTCGAGGATTATTGTGATGACAGTGGGCATGGCGTATTGTGATGATAAGGGCATGGAACCTTGTGATGACAAGGTCACGGATTATTGTGAAGACAGATGTCATTTAGCATTGTGATGATATATGTCATGGTCCATTGTGATGACATTTGCATGGAACATTGCGAGGCCAGGTGTAATGGGCGATTGTGATGACAAGGTGTTGGATCATTGTGATGACAACGGCATGGAGCATTGTCATGACAAGTGCCACTGAGAATGTTGATGACAAGGTCGTGAAGCATTGTGATGACAAGCATGTGGATCTTGCTATGACAGGTGTCATGGAGCATTGCGATGACAAATGCATGGAGAATTTTGATGACAAGAACATGTAACATTGTGACGAGAAGTGTCATGGTTCATTGTGATGACAAGGGATATGTAGCATTGTGATGACCAGCGAATGGAGCATTGAGATGGCAAGACCTTGGAACATTGTGATGAGAAGACCATGGATAATTTTGATGATGAGTGTCATGGAGCACTGTAATGACAAGGGTCATGGAGCATTCTGATGAAATGCTTGTGGACTATTGTCAAGAAAGACTTGGAGCATTTTGATGACAAGTTCATGGAGTATTGTGAAGACGGGTGTCAGGGGGTATTGTGATGAAATATGTCATTGACCATTGTGATGATAATGGCGGGGAGCATTGTGATGCCAAGTGTCATGGAGGATTGTGATGACAAATGTAATGGAGTATTGTGATGACAAGCTCTTGGGGCATTGTGATGCCAAGGGTCATGGAGCATTGTGATGACAAGGGCAAATGAGAATTTTGATGAGAAGGTCGGGAAGCATTGTGATGACAAGCGCATGTTGCTTGTTTTGACAGGGGACATTGAGAATTGTGATGACAAGTGCATGGAGAATTGTGATGACAAGGACTTGGAGAATCCTGATGAAAAGTGACATAGAACATTGTTATGACCAGGGCATGGAGCATGGTGATGGCAAGACCGTGGAGCATTGTGATGAGAACACCATGGATAATTGTGATGATGAGCCTAACGGAGCACTCTAATGACAAGGGACATGGAGCATTATGATGACAGGTGTCATGAGCATTTTGATGAAAGGGTCATGGAGCATTGTGATGACAAGTTTCATGGAGCATTCTGATGACAAGCTTGTGAAGTATTGTGATGACAATGGCATGGAGCATTGTGATGAAAAGGGCATGGAACATTGTGATGAAAAATGCATGGATCCTTTTGATGACAAGGTTCAAGGAGCATTTTGACGATAAGTGTCATGGATCATTGTGATGACAAGTGTATTGACCATTGTGATGACAAATGTCATGGAGCATTGTGATGACAAGGGCATAGAGAACTGTGATGACACGCAGCATGGAGCATTGTGATGACAAGTGTTATTGAACATTATGATCACAAGGGTTTGGAGCATTGTGATGACAGACGTCATGGATCATTTTCATTTCAAGGAGCGAGAAGCATTGTGATGACAGGAGCATGAAGAAATGTGATCCCAAGCTTCATGGAGGATTGTGATGACAAGCGCATGGAGCATTGTATTGGCAAGGTTATGTAGCATTTTGCTGACAAAAGCATGGACCATTGTGATAACAAGAGTCATGGAGCACTGTGATGACAAGCGTCATGGAACATTGTGAATACAGGGGTCATGGAGCATTGGGATGACAAGGGCATGAATCATTGTGATGACATGGGTCATGGAGCATTTTGATGACAAGAGTCCTGGATCATTGTTGTGTCATGGGTCATGGAGCGTTGTGATGACATGGGAAAGGAGCATTATGATGACAGGCTCCTGGAGCATTGTGTTGAGAAGACCCTGGAACCTTGTGATGACAAGAGTCATGGAGCATTCTGATGAAAAGTGCCATGGAGCCTTGTGATTACAGGGGTATAGGAGCATTTTATTGACAAGGGCATGGTTCATTGTGATGAGCAGGCCATGGAGCATTCTGATGCCATGTGTCATGGAATATTGTGATGACAAGAGCATGGAGTATTGTGGTTACAGGTGTCTTGGAGCATTGTGATGAAAAAGGCATGGATCATTGTGATGAAAAAGGCGTCGAGCCTCGTCATGAGAGGGTTCAAGGAGCATACTGACGACAAGTGTCAGGGAGCATTGTGATAACAAGTGCATTGAGCATTGTGATGACAATGTTCATGGAGCATTGTGAAGAGAAGTCCATGGATAATTGTGATGACAAGCGTCATGGAGCACTGTAATGACAAGTGACATGAAACATTGTGATGACAGGTGTCATGGAGCATTGTGATGACAGGGGTCATGGAGCATTTTGATGACAGGGGTCACGGAGCATTCTGATGACAAGCTTGGGAGTATTGTGATGACAATGGCATTGAGCATTGTGTTGAAAAAGGCATGCAGCATTGTGATGCAAAAGGCATGGAGGATTTTCATGACAGAGTTCATGGAGCATTCTGAGGACAAGTGTCTGGGAGCATTGTGATGACAAGTGTATTGTGCATTGTGATGACAATGATCATGGAGCATTGTGATGACAAGTTGATGTAGCATTTTGCTGACAAAGAAATGGAGCATTGTGATGAGAAGGGTCACGGGGCACTGTGATGACAAGCGTCAAGGAGCATTGTGATTTCACGGGTCATGGAACAATGGGATGACAAGGGCATGGAGCATTCTGATGAGAAGGCCATGGAGCAACTGATGACATGCGTCAGGGAGCTTTGTGATGACAAGCGCATGGAGCATTGTGATTAAAGGGGGCATGGAGCATTGTGATGAAAAAGCATGGAGCCTTGTCTTGACAGTGTTCAAGAAGCATACTACGACAAGTGTTAGGGAGCATTGCGATGACAAGTATATTGAGCATTGTGATGACAAATATCATGGAGCATTGTGCTGAGAAGACCATGGATAATTTTGATGGCAAGCATCATTGTGAATTGTTATGTCAAGTGTTCTGGGACATTGTGATCTAAAGGTTTTGGAACATTGTGATGACAGAGGTCATGGAGCATTTTGATTTCATTGTGATGACAATAGCATGAAGCATTATGATGATGGGCATGGTGCATTTTCATGACTGGGTTTATAGAGCTTACAGATGAAGAGGGGCATGGAACATTGTGATTAAATTAGTCTTGGAGAATTTTGATGACAAGAGCAGGGAGCATTGTAATGAGGAGGCCGTGGAACATTCTGATGACTTCCGTCATGGAGTTTTGTGATGACAAGGGCATGGAGCATTGTGATTACAGGGGTTTTGGAGCATTGTGATGACAAGGCCGTGGAACACTGAAATGGCAAGGGTCATAGAGCATTGCTATGACGGGGTTAATGGAGCTTTGTGATGACAAGGGCATGGAGCATTGGTATGAAAAGTTTCATGTCTTACTGGGATGAAAGTCGGCAAGGAGCATTGTGATGAAAAGGGCACAGAACACTGTGATACATGGGTCATGGAGGATTGTAATGAAAAGGGCTTGGAACATTGTGATGAGAAGGGCATCGAGCATTGTGATGACAAGCGTCATAGAGCTTTGTGATGACAAGGGCATTGAGCAATGTGATGAGAGTGTTCATGGAGCAATGTGATGACTATGACATGGAACATTTTGATGGCAAGTGTCATGGAGTTTTGTGATGACAAATGTTATGGAGCATTTTGATAAAAAGGCGAGGTGCATTGTGATGAGAAGGACAGGGAGCATTGTGATGACATGATCATGGAACCATTTGATGAAAAGGGACATGGAACATTTTCTTGACAGAGTTTAGGGAACATTGTGATGTAAGGGGTCAAGGATACTTGAGATGAAAAGGGTCATAGAGCATTTTGATGCCAGGGGTTATGGAACATCTTGATGTTAGGGGTCATGGAGCATTGTGATGATAAGGGCATGTAACATTGTGATGACATGGGTCATGGAACATTGTGACGAAATGGGTGAGGGTGTACTGTGATGACTAGTGATGGAACATTGTGAGATCAGTGATGAAAGAGCATTTTGATGAGAAGTGCATGGAGCATTGTGTTGACAAGGTTTATGGAGCATGGTGGTGACAAGGTTGTGGAGCATTGTGATGACAAGTGCATGGCACATTATGATGACATGGGTCATGGAGCAGTGTGCTGCCAAAGGCATGGAACAATGTGATGACAAGTGCCAGAAAGCATTATGATGAAAAGTTCATGGAGCATTGTGGTGACAATTGTAACAGAGCCTCCTGATGATAAGTGCGTGGACCATTGTGATGACAAATTTTATGAAGCATTGTGATGACTGGAGTCAAGGAGCATTGTGATGACTGGGGTCATGGTGCATTGAGATGACAATGGAATCGAGCATTGTGATGACAGGGGCATGAAGCATTGGTCTGACAAATTTCAAGGATTATTGTGATGACAGTGGGCATGGCGTATTGTGATGATAAGGGCATGGAGCCATGTGATGACAAGGTCACGGATTATGTGAAGACAGATGTCAGTTAGCATTGTGATGATGTATGTCATGGTCCATTGTGATGACAATTGCATGGAACATTGTGACGCCAGGTGTCATGGGCGATTGTGATGACAAGGTCTTGGATCATTGTGATGACAAGGGCATGGAGCATTGTCATGACAAGTGCCACTGAGAATGTCGATGACAAGGTCATGAAGCATTGTGATGACAAGTGCGTGGAGCTTGCTATGACAGGTGTCATGGAGCATTGCGATGACAAATGCATGGAGAATTGTGATAAGAAAACATGTAACATTGTGACGAGAAGTGTCATGGTGAATTGTGATGACAAGGGACATGTGGCATTGTGATGACCAGCGAATGGAGCATTGTGATGGCAAGATCTTGGAACATTGTGATGAGATGACCATGGATAATTGTGATGATGAGCGTCATGGAGCACTGTAATGACAAGGGTCATGGAGCATTCTGATGAAAAGCTTGTGGAGTATTGTCATGAGAAGGGCCTGGAGCATTGTGATGAGAAGTTCATGGATTATTGTGAAGACAGGTGTCCGGGAGCATTGTGATGACATATGTCATGGTCCATTGTGATGATAATGGCAGGGAGCATTGTGATGCCAAGTGTCATGGAGGTTTGTGATGGCAAAGGTAACGGAGCATTTTGATGACAAGGGCTTGGATCATTGTGATGACAAGGGCATGCAGCATTGTCATGACAAGTGCCATGGAGAATTTTGATGCAAAGTTCGTGAACTATTTTGGTGACAAGCGCATGGAGCTTTCTTTGACAGGAGTCATGGACCATTGCGATGAAAAGTGCATGGAGAATTGTGATTACAAGAGGCTGTAACATTGTGGTGAGAAGTGTCATGGTGTATTGTGATGACAAGGACGTGGAGAATTGTGATGACAAGACACATGGAGAATTGTGATGACCAGGGCATGGAGCATTGTGATGGCAAGACCGAGGAGCATTGTGATGAGAAAACCCTGGATAATTGTGCTGACGAGCGTCATGGAGCACTGTAATGAGAAGGGACATTAAACATTGTGATGACACGTGTCATGGAGCATTGTGATGACAGGGGTCATGGAGCATTTTGATGACAAGGGTCATGGAGCATTCTGATGACAAGCTAGTGGAGTATTGTGATGACAATGGCATGGAGCATTGTGATGAAAACGGCATGGTGCATTGTGATGAAAAAGGCATGGAGGCTTTTCATGACAGTGTTCACGGAGCATTCTGAGGACAATGTCTGGGAGCATTGTGATGACAAGTGTATTGTTAATTGTGATGACAAAGATCATGGAGCATTGTGATGACAAGTTCATGTAGCATTGTGCTGACAAAGAAATGGAGCATTTTGATGACAAGGGTCACGGGGCACTGTGATGACAAGCGTCATGGAGCATTGTGATTTCAGGGGCCATGGTGCAATGGGATAACAATGCATTGAGCATTGTGATTAAATTGGTCTTGGAGAATTGTGATGACAAGAGCAGGGAGCATTGTAATGAGAAGGCCGTTGAGCATTCTGATTACTTGTGTCATGGAGCTTTGTGATGACAAGGGCATGGAGCATTGTGATTACAGGGGTTTTGGAGCATTGTGATGACAAGGCCGTGGAACACTGTAATGGCAAGGGTCATGGAGCATTGTTATGTCGGGGGTAATGGAGCTTTGTGATGACAAGTGCATGGAGCATTGGTCTGAAAAGTTTCATGTCTTACTGGGATGAGAGTGGGCAAGGAGCATTGTGATGAGAAGGGCACAGAACACTGTGATGCATGGGTCATGGAGGATTGTAATGAAAAGGGCATGGAGCATTGTGATGAGAAGTGTATTGAGGATTGTGATGACAAGCGTCATAGAGCTTTGTGATGACAAGGGCATTGAGCAATGTGATGAGAGTGTTCATGGAGCAATGTGAGGACAATGGCATGGAGCATTTTGATGGCAAGTGTCATGGAGTTTTGTGATGACAAATATTATGGAGCATTTTGAAGAAAAGGGCGTGGTGCTTTGTGATGAGAAGGGCAGGGAGCATTGTGATGACATGATCATGGAGCCATTTAATGTAAAGGGACATGGAACATTTTGTTGACAGAGTTTAGGGAACATTGTGATGTAAGGGGTCAAGGATCCTTGTGATGAAAAGGGTCATAGAGCATTTTGATGCCAGGGGTTATGGAACATTTTGATGTTAGGGGTCATGGAGCATTGTGATGATAAGGGCATGTAACATTGTGATGACATGGGTCATGGAACATTGTGACGAAATGGGTGAGGGTGTACTGTGATGACTAGTGATGGAACATTGTGAGATCAGTGATGAAAGAGCATTTTGATGAGAAGTGCATGGAGCATTGTGTTGACAAGGTTTATGGAGCATGGTGGTGACAAGGTTGTGGAGCATTGTGATGACAAGTGCATGGCACATTATGATGACATGGGTCATGGAGCAGTGTGCTGCCAAAGGCATGGAACAATGTGATGACAAGTGCCAGAAAGCATTATGATGAAAAGTTCATGGAGCATTGTGG
>NW_027671570.1:0-37047 GCF_964165515.1 Mesoplodon bidens
ACATTAAAGGATGTCTCCAAGGAAGATGAGGAGGAGGAAGAGGAAGAAGACAGTGTTCTAGATGAGACAGAAATGAATCTTGAAGATGGCGAGAGTGACGTCATTGTGGAGGAAGAGCTGGCAGTGGAGTCCACTGACATGCAGAAGAGTGAGTGTCTCTGATGTGGGTTTATCATCTTTGCAGGGACCACAGACAGATTGCCCCAGGGGCAGGGTGCCTTGTACCACAGAGCTGGGTGAAAGCACATGGATTCAAAGCAGAGATTCTTAACATTGTTGGGCTCTGTGATATCTTCAAGAATCTGATGAAAACACAGGACCCTGTGGCCATAAAAATGCAGAAATGACATTTTTGCTTATGATTTCCAGGATTTCATCAATCCTACTTCAAATTCCCCTGATTGAGAGGAAAGGGAACATAATTCTGTTTTTGTAATGGTCTCAATTTATGAAAGAGATGATTGTTCCTGCCTTAGAGGAACCAAGTTTAATGGAAGATAGACATAAAATACACAAAACTTTTCAAGCATCCAATCTGAATGGAACCGATAAATATAAGGTGTTAAAGAGATGCAAAGTGGTCACATGCTGCCAGGGTGAATGAGGGGAGGCTTCAGAGAAGAGCTGGGACTGAAAGCTGAAAGGAACTCTGTCTCACTCAGACATCTAGGTGACTATTTTTTTTTTTAATTATTATTAATTAATTTATTTTTGGCTGCATTGTGTCTTTGTTGCAGTGCGCCGGCTTCTCACTGTGGTGGCTTCTCTTGTTGTGGAGCATGGGCTCTAGGCACGTGGGCTTCGGTAGTTGTGGCACACGGGCTCAGTAGTTGTGGCTCACGGGCTCTAGAGCACAGGCTCTGTAGTTGTGGCGCACGGGCATAGTTGCTCGGCGGCATGTGGGATCTTCCCAGACTAGGGCTTGAAACCACGTCCCCTGCATTAGCAGGCGAATTCTTAACCACTGTGCCACCAGGGAAGTCCCCATAGGTGACTTTTTAATTTAACTTTAAAATCAACTTTATTGAAGTATGAATTACATTCAACGAGGTGTACCCGTTTTAAGCATGTAATTTGATAAGTCTTGACAAATGTGTATATCTCTATTGTCGTCGCCAAAGTCAAGATACAGAACACTTCCAATACCTGCAAAAAGTTCCTTCTTGTCCTTTTGCAGTCAGTTTCCCAGGCCTGGCATCAGGCAACCACTGACATGCTTTCTTTCACTATGTATTAGTGTTTCCTATTCTAGAAATTCATATGAATGGAAGCATACAACAAGTACCCTTTTGCACGTGGCTTCTTTGGCTCCTCATGTTGTTGTGACTCATCCGTGTAGCTCATATTAGTAATTCATTTCTTTTTATTACTGGAATAGTAGTCCATTGTCTGAATATATCTGGGTAACTTTTTATATTCTATTATCTTAATGCCTCCTTGCCTTACTGTATTTTTTTCTATACTTTGAGGTGTCACACACCATTCTTAGTATTTTCATTCATCACTTGGACTCGGATAAAAAAATCGTCGCCTCAGACTTAGGGATTGTTTTAATTTTGTTGGTTTTCCAGTTTTCTTTCATGTTTTAGGTTTTTAAAAATGAAAAGTTTGGCTTTTTAAATTATAAAAGTAATATATATTTACTGTAAAAATTTAAGAGGGTAATATAGTTAACGTATATCTCCTCCACCGTGGGATGAACACCTTTAACATTTTATAGAACCTTCCAGACTACTTTTTTATGGATATATGAGTGAATATATGTTTGTGTGTATGTGCATAATGGCCTCATACATTTCTGTAAGTTACTTTTTTCTTTAATAATATAACGTGTGTAACTGTGGGTTACTGCCGCTAGAACCCTGGTGTCCAAACTCCCAGGCCAAATCTCCTTCTACTACATTACACTACCATGGGGAGGTTTAAAAAAGAAAGGGCAAGTATGAAGGGTGATTTTTCCATAAATTAAATCAACTTGAAAAGGCGCATTTGGAGAGTCAGAGAGTACTGATATTGTTAGAAAGAAGAAAGGTTTAAAAGCTGGTTAAATCTCATTCAAAAAAAAATCCATATGTACCACATTGTAAAAAAGAGAAGGAAGACGGCGTTCATGATTACTGGGCTGGCAGGGTAGGGGACAGTTGCATGCTGGGGGTGGCTCTCGTACTGGCTCTTCCACTCTTCACACTTGTGCTCGGCCAGGGCCAGGGACCTCTGAGGGAGATCAGAGGAGAGGGTGGTGCCTTGGGGGTTCCAGGGGGTTGTGCAGCTGGCTCCCTTGCCACCCAGACTGCCCCAGGGTTCCCAGCCCCAAGGATTATGGAGCATCCCCACACCTGTTTGCTCTGCAGTTGCTGTTGTGCACGCATTTTCTCCTCCAGCACTTTCTGCAGTGTCTCCTTGGCCTTCTGCTCATAGCTGTTTTTCTGGTCTTCCATCCGTAATAGCAACTTATTCATTCCCCAAGAAGTGTATATCTGTAAATTTGAGGCAATTCAACAAATACACATTGACCAACTGTGTGCTAAAGCCTGAGCAGGGATACAGAAATGAAAAGAAATTGGTCCTTGCCCACAGGGCAGAGATGTCAGTAATCTGGTGGACCTTCTTCCAGGCTGGAGGCAGGCAGGGAGAGTCCCTCAGGTGATGTGAGAGGTGAGTGGGGATAAAAAACTGCCCTGGGCATGCTGGGCCTTCTCCCCTAGGCCTTCCACAGGCATTTGAACTCCGACATTTCCAAAGGGAAATCATCTTTCTAAACCTGCTCCTATCTCAGTGGCCAGCATCACCCCCCACCCAGTCTCCCAAACCCTAAACCAGGGAATCATCCTTGATTTCTCTCTCACCTTCTTCAAGGACTCAGTTCCTCATCAAGCTCTGTCAACTCAGCGTCTTTAACGGCTCCTTCGTTACCTGTATCCTCTATCCCTACCGCCACCTCCTTAGTTCAGACCCTAGTGACACTATTATATGGATTATATAGAGACTATGTATTATCTTCATGCCTTGCCTCCCTTCAAACCCTTTTCAGTCCTGCAGCTAGAGGGTTCTTTCTAAAACTTAAATCTGATCCCATCACAACCTGCTTAAATCTCTCAGTGGTTCTCGGTGTTCTAAGAATCAGGTCCAAACTCCTTGGCATGGTTCCTACTTACAAGCCCAGACTTGCATCTCATGCTGCCTCCACGCAAGCTGAACTGCTTGTAGGTCCCCTAAGCACTGTGCTTTTCAGCCTCTGCCTTTGCCCATAAAGCTTCTTCTGCTTAGAGTATCTTGACCCACGCTTCTCACCTGGTTAATTTCTACCCATGTTCAAGATTCAGCCCTAGAATCATAAATTCTGATAAACTTGGCCAACCATACCTACCCCCCGACTCTTTATGGATTAGGCAGTTTTACTGGTGTTCACATAGTATCTATATTTCTGATCTATTGACTCATCTGTCTCCTTTAAGGGATTGTAAACTCCTTTGAGGCAGGGAGCATTTTTATTTTTGTATTTTTTTTGTATTTTATTTATTTATTTATTTATTTATTTATTTTTTATTAGTTTCTGCTTTATAACAAAGTGAATCAGTTATACATATACATCTGTTCCCACATCCCTTCCCTCATGCATCTCCCTCCCTCCCACCCTCCCCATCCCACCCCTCCAGGCGGTCACAAAGCACCGAGCTGATCTCCCTGTGCTCTGTGGCTGCTTCCCACTATCTATCTACCTTACGTTTGGTAGTGTATATATGTCCATGCCTCTCTTTCGCTTTGTCACAGCTTACCCTTCCCCTCCCCATATCCTCAAGTCCATTCTCAAGTAGGTCTGTGTCTTTATTCCCGTTTTACCCCTAGGTTCTTCATGACATTTTTATTTTTTTTTAATTCCGTATATATGTGTTAGCATACGGTATTTGTCTTTGTCTTTCTGACTTACTTCACACTGTATGACAGACTCTAGGTCTATCCACCTCATTAAAAATAGCTCAGTTTCGTTTCTTTTTATGGCTGAGTAATATTCTGTTGTATATATGTGCCACATCTTCTTTATCCATTCATCCGATGATGGACACTTAGGTTGTTTCCATCTGCGGGCTATTGTGAATAGAGCTGCAATGAACATTTTGGTACATGTCTCTTTTTGAATTATGGTTTTCTCAGGGTATATGCCTAGTAGTGGGATTGCTGGGTCATATGGTAGTTCTATTTTTAGTTTTTTAAGGAACCTCCATACTGTTCTCCATAGTGGCTGTACCAATTCACATTCCCACCAGCAGTGCAAGAGTGTTCCCTTTTCTCCACACCCTCTCCAGCATTTATTGTTTCTAGATTTCTTGATGATGGCCATTCTGACTGGTGTGAGATGATATCTCATTGTAGTTTTGATTTGCATTTCTCTAATGATTAATGATGTTGAGCATTCTTTCATGTGTTCGTTGGCAGTCTGTATATCTTCTTTGGAGAAATGCCTATTTAAGTCTTCTGCCCATTTTTGGATTGGGTTGTTTGTTTTTTTGCTATTGAGCTGCATGAGCTGTTTATAAATTTTGGAGATTAATCCTTTGTCAGTTGCTTCATTTGCAAATATTTTCTCCCATTCTGAGGGTTGTCTTTTGGTCTTGTTTATGGTTTCCTTTGCTGTGCAAAAGATTTGAAGTTTCATTAGGTCCCTTTTGTTTATCTTTGTTTTTATTTCCATTTCTCTAGGAGGTGGGTCCAAAAGGATCTTGCTCTGATTTATGTCATAGAGTGTTCTGCCTATGTTTTCCTCTAAGAGTTTGATAGTTTCTGGCCTTATATTTAGGTCTTTAATCCATTTTGAGCTTATTTTTGTGTATGGTGTTAGGGAATGATCTAATCTCATACTTCTACATGTCCCTGTCCAGTTTTCCCAGCACCACTTATTGAAGAGGCTTTCCTTTCTCCACTGTACATTCCTGCCTCCTTTATCAAAAATAAGTTGAGCATATGTGCGTGGGTTTACCTCTGGGCTTTCTATCCTGTTCCATTGATCTATCTTTCTGTTTTTGTGCCAGTACCACACTGTCTTGATTACTGTAGCTTTGTAGTATAGTCTGAAGAGGGAGCATTTTTAAAAAAATAAAATTATTTTTGTAGGCTTGGGGATCTGAATAATATTCAGTAAAGTCAAGTTTTAAAAATTAATACATTTGTATTTTTAGAATTTCTCCTGGCTTCAAGGTCAAAAAGAAAAAGACACAAGAGCAGCTTTGCAAATTCCCTGGGGGTCTTGCCTTTCCAGTGCTTTTCATTTTTACGCCGTGTGATTTTTGGGAAAGCAGGAGCCTCTTACTGTCGCTTCTGGGTTACCCAACTGGGTAAGAGATAGTCTAGATAATGCAGATTTAGAGTTCAATATCAAATCATTTCCATTTAGCTTTGGAGTCATCTGAAAATTTGGATTTAAAGGTTGAGTGGGTCTTATGTTCTTGGAATTGTCATTAGAAACCAGATACAGGAGTTACTGGTTGAGATCATACATGGTTATGTCCAGGTTATTGGACTTAACCATGCTGGTCACTGACCAGCTTTATCCCCCTTTGAAAACGAGTAGACTGGCATTCTGGATTATATGTCAGTCTCTTACGAGCTTGGTTGGCATTACTGAAAAAATAAAAGTTGTGGATCCACAAACACATAGACTCTATAGGCTATGTTCCGCTGCAGAATTCTAACTACATGGCCACCTTATCTTCCTAACATCAAGTGGGAGCAGTCTGGCCGGTCCATCTCGTTCTCTTGATCTTGAGTCCTCTGCAAAAGACATCCCCCTTTTCTGCACCAGCACATACGTCACAGCCCTGAAGAAAGTGTAGACATCTGAGATACGTTAACAGTGGGGGAGGGCTGATATCCCGTGAACAGACACATAAATGCCTGTTAGACCTGGAAATTGAAAACCAGAGAGGCGGGGCCACACTGGTTTTGGCCCAGGCCACCAGCCACTGGTGTTCCCAGCAAAATGTTCCCAGTGTGGGAGTTTGAGGAAGCAGGGAAAGGCAGGTGGTATGAGTTTATTAGGACTTGAGGCCCTCAGCCTCGCACTGAGGCCAGCTGAACCCCCAGAGCGTGCTTCCTGCCCTCCTATGGGCTGCTACTCCTAAAGGTACTTGGTTTCAACAGTTATTTGTGCATCAGATTAAAGACTGAAGGGAGAGGGAACAGCAAGCCTAAATTCTTCATATCATACGCCACCTCCCTTTCTCTTCTTATTATATAAGCAATTCATGTGAAAAACAAATAAGGCAAGCAAAACAAAACAAAATTACCTGAAGTCTTGCTATCCAAAAGTTACCATTAGTATTTTGGTGTATACTTGTTCCAGATTTTTCTTTATTTTCAACCCTTCATTAAGGCCATTGTAGTCTTGAGAGATGATGCTGGCACAAGCACTTGAGATGAGGCTCCTCTTTTTAAAATACTGTATTTGCATTTGGCTTAGTTTCTCTCAGGCCCTGCCTTGCCTGGTCCCCAACATGGTGTTTTCTGCTGCAGTCTCTGTAAATTGGAGTTGGGGTGATGGGGCGGTCAGGCAGGGCTGTGTGTATCTGTGTCTGTACGAGGGAGGGCGGGCACACTTTCCAGTGTTTCTGGGCAACAAGCAGGCACTCACTGCAGTTTCCTATCCCTCAGGCCTGGGCTGTGGAGACAGGGGAAGTACCAGGAAGGGGTGGACGACCCCGACCCAGCTAAATGGAAGGCCCAGCTCCGCTGTGCGCTCAACAAGAGCAGGGAATTCAACCTGATGTACGACGGCACCAAGGAGGTGCCCATGAACCCAGTGAAGATATATCAAGTGTGTGACATCTCCCAGCCCCAGGGCTCTATCATTAACCCAGGTGAGGCCCCAGCTGCTGGGGAGAAGGTGGACAGTGTGCCAGGTTCCGGGCTGGACCCTAAAAGCGATAGTCGACTTGAAAGTCGCCTCGCTTACAAAGTTGAAGACTGGTAAATAAAGCAAGAAATGCTGTCCCTAGAAAGAACCCAGAGAACAAAAGATATAAACTCAGCACAGTCTTCCTGCCCACCCAGTGGAACAGTAAAGCATTAGAAAGAAGAGGGGGTATTGAGTTCTATAAAAAATAACTTCTCTTGGGACTCAACACTGAGAAGAGAGGCCAGGTAGTTTAGAAGAAGGAGGGCTTAAAACTTAGAAGGTCTGAGTTATAAACCTCGGTCTTTCCATTTCACTACTTGTGGGACATTGAATCAAGTCATTCAACGTTTTGAGCCTCAGCTTCTTCCACTATAAAATCTGGGTTCTCATCTTTCCTGCGTATTTCAAAGGCTGTTGTAAGAATCAATTGCCATGACATTATGAAGGCTATTAAGTTCTCTTTATAAATGATGGGTAAGTGATCATTTAATTTGTATGGTATTTTTCCTAGGAGAATACCACCTGATCCCTATATTTACTCAATGTTTAGCCAGTTCCGACTAAGAGCCAGATAATTTAGACTTGACCTCCAGTGAATCTAGTGAGGCTCTGCCATGAGGGAAGGGTCTGTCTTCACAGTAAGCTTACAAAGGAGAGAAGCCGTGCTCCTTGGGTCCTTAGAAGGGATGCGAATGTGTAGAAAGGGGTTTAGAGTAGGAATTAAAAGGTTTCTAGGAGAGGGGAGTAGGGTCTGCAGCTCCTGGATAGGGGAGGGGATGAGAGCTTGCACTGGGGCTCCGTAGGAGGAGCTGGGAGTGGGGTGAACACCCTTGGTTCCCACTCTTTGGCATTGAGGGTGCACACTGAACCCAAGGAACCTCTGTGCTGGCAGTGCCTAGCTTGAACAGTGGGTCAGCTGCAGGGATGACAGTGCAACGTGAGCGCCTCACTTTTGACCTTTGTGTGTGTGTGTGTGTGTGTGTTTCTCGGGTAGGATCCACTGGATCTGCTCCTTGGGATGAGAAAGATAATGGTGTGGATGAAGAAGATGAGGAAGATGAGCTGGACCAGTCACAGCACCACGTTCCCATCCAGGACACCTTCCCCTTCCTGAACATCAATGGTGAGTGGGGTTGGGGGTGGGACAGAGGCATGGAGAGGATGTAAGGGGCTTTGATTTTGCAACCGTTGACACCATATCCACCATTGCACTGGGAGCAGCGACCAGGCCCTGGGGCCAGGCTGCCAGTCTGTTAGCAAGTAGGAGTCATAGGCAAAGACACTCCGTAGGCATAGTTATCCCAGTGGGGTGGCTTCTAGGCAGAGAGAGCATCTTCTGAATCTTATGTGATAATTCAGAGAAATTAAAAAATGAAATTCATTCTCAATCCCGCATACAAATACACAAGCTGTTACAAATTTTGCTGATTTCCTTCAGGCCAAGTGCAGGGATCCTTTTCGTGAATTGTAGGCAAACTCTTCTGCTATTTCCCTCGGTACAAATTTTCTGTCACTGCCTTAACAGCCTCTGCTAAGGCCGTATTGTGGGAAACTTGTGGCTCTACAGCTCTTAATACTAGGCTCTGATAAAATTTCTCTACTAGAGACTTTTATCTTTTTAAAATTAATTAATTAATTTATTTATTTTTTGTGGTACGCGGGCCTCTCACTGTTGTGGCCTCTCCCATTGCGGAGCACAGGCTCCGGACGCGCAGGCTCGGTGGCCATGGTTCACAGGCCCAGCCGCTCCGCGGCATGTGGGATCTTCCCGGACCGGGGCACGAACCCGTGTCCCTTGCATCGGCAGGTGGACTCTCAACCACTGCGCCACCAGGGAAGCCCTATCCTGTGGTTTTTAAGTATCCCTGCACACTCTGCCTGTCTCTAGAGTATTAAGTCCAGTTGCGCTGTTGTCACCTCTTTGTTTATTGAGATTATTATTTACTTGCATTAAAATGTACCAATTTCAAAGGTACAGTTTGATTAATTTTGGTAATTGTATACCAGGTGTAACCACCACCACGACCCAGATATAGCAAAGTTACTTAACTTTTAAAAGTTTTCCATCCCAATTTGCCCCAATTCAGTTTTGAGACACTTTATTGAGTTTTACTGCTTTCTCTAACATCGACTCTCCGGGTGATTTAGGAAAGTCACTTTACCTCTCTGGATGTGTTTTTGCTTTTATAACATGAAAAATGCCAGAACAGATATGTTACCAAGGGCCCTTGCAATACTTTCAGAAAATGAGGGGGTAGGGTAAGGGCGGGAATCTCAGCCTTGCGTCCTCATTCTTCACACAGCACACGCATGTGGCAGATCCTAGTGGGAAAAGCCTGTGGTCGCATCAGAGAGAATTAGGTTTCCATCTCCTCTCTTGCTAGTGTGTGTGTAACCTTTTGTAAGCATCAGCTTTCTCATCTCCAATATCAGGCTTATTAACGAGGCCTATTTGTTTACTGTTGTGAGGATGAATTGAGATGCACCGGCAGCCTTAAATGTTAGTTGGTATTTGTATTATGGCATAATAGAAAGGCACTGCATTCAACCATCTCAGTTACTACACGTTTATGCAGGCTAATTCTCACAGCCAAAACAGACGCACAAAGTACACCCACCCATTTACCCACCTGGGGAAGCCCGAAGCCTCCCTTGCCTGCCTGCCTGCCTTACGGGGCTCAGAGAAAAGCTGCGCATGCGTGCGCGTGCTTCCAAAGCGCCTCGCTAGGGGGCGGAATGGGAAACAGGAGGTTCTAACGCCTGTCGTACAAGCGCGACGTAAAGCGGGTCTGCTTTATGGCACCCTGCTTCCGCCGTAAAGCGCCGTTGGCAATCCCGCGTGAGTTGGTTGAGGAGACGACTGCCAGGTGAAAAACGCGATTCTTGGAGGTTGGCTGACTTGACGTCTTCCCCATGGGCAAACGCGGGAGCCGGAGCCGGAGCCGGAGCCAGAGCCAGCTGCTCAACTCCCTAACTAAAAGGCAGAAGAAGCATCTAAGGGATTTCGGCGAGGAGCATCCCTTTTATGACAGGTATGGAGAGGCGAGGCTGGGACCGGCGCTACCGGCGTCCTTTCCCGGTGGGAGCCCGCGTGTCCCCGCGTTTGGTCCGCCGGTGCCCCGGGGGTAGTGACAGGGCAGCTCCCGCCGCGTGCCACGCTGCCCCGGCGCCGGCCTAGCTCGCCCGGGGATCCTGGCGGCTTCCCGCCTGAGGTGGGGTTCTTCGCCGGTCTTCCTACCCTTTGTTGAGCCTGTAGTTTTATGCTAGACGGCACGCCTCCTGTGTGGCGACTGGGCAGAGATTTTATAAGCTTGTGTTCGTTTTCTATGTTTTTAAAGAATTGCTTGGGGGCTTCCCTGGTGGCGCAGTGGTTAAGAATCCGCCTGCCAAGGGAGGGGACAGGGGTTCCAGCCCTGGTCCGGGAAGATCCCACATGCCGCGGTGCAAGTAAGCCCGTGCGCCACAACTATTGAGCCTGCACTCTAGAGCCAGCGAGCCACAACTACTGAGCCAGGGTGGTGCAACTACTGATGCCCGCGAGCCTAGAGCCCCTGCTCCGCAACAAGAGAAGCCACCTGTCGCCGCAACTAGAGAAAGCCCGGGCGCAGCAACGAAGACCCATAGCAGGCCAAAATAAATAAATTAAAGAAGTTAAAAAAAATAAAAAAAGAATTGCTTGGGACCCTCGACATCACCTATCTATTCAATGACCATGAGGAAACTAATGTTTGGGTAGTTGTGGGTTCCTCTCTAAGTGTCCAGACTCTCAGTTATGATCTTAGTGCTCATCCCACCCCTTTGGGCTGCTTTATCAACAGTTAGAGGGATAGTCTACTTAAGAAATTTGCTAGAAAAGGTGAACCACGAGGGCTTTTTTTTTTTTTTTTTTTTTTTTTTTGTGGCTGTATGTGGGCCTCTCACTGTTGTGGCCTCTCCCCTTGTGGAGCACAGGCTCCGGACGCCAGGCTCAGCGGCCATGGCTCACGGGCCCAGCCGCTCCACAGCATGTGGGATCTTCCCGAACCGGGGCACGAACCCGTGTCCCCTGCATCGGCAGGCGGACTCTCAACCACTGCGCCACCAGGGAAGCCCCACGAGGGCTTTTATTTGCCAAAATTTCCCATCTTTTGGATGAGAGCCTGTTACTGTGTGACTGTAGTATTTGTCATGTGGTCTTGTTAGACTTTTTCATTCGTCTCTTATTTATTTGGCATATCCTTCCAAAACCTGTCCAAATGCATATGGAGTTTTTACTTGACAATAGATATAATGTATTTATAACGGTATAGTCTGCCATGTTCATTTAAAGTTGTATCATTAGACTTTTCCTAATTGCTACCTACTGTAGTTAAAGTTTAACATTGCCTGTTTCTTCTCAGGGTTTCCAGAAAGGAAGCAAAACCACAGACTTGTCAACTGGTAATGCTTTATACCTTCTTTATGATAGTAGATTCTGGACTGTTACTTTTAAGATTATATATGGTAATAAAGTTTGGCTACATTTCCACTCTCTTTGATTTTAGATGTAAGCTATACTTTAGTAATATTGCTTAGTTTTAAGTGCAGATGTCTGTTAAAATGCCATTGTGATAACTAATATAGTATAGAGTATGAAACTGTCCTGAGAGATTAGCCTGTTAGAACCTGTTAAGGAGGCTTACCAGAGGGCTCTTGGTGAATCCTAAGAGGGAATGTCATGTTTGCTTAACATAAAATAGAGTGCAAAATCATCAAAGGTCTTATTTCATTACCACAGACTCAGAAATAAAGTACACTTTTTTGTTGTAAGTTTTCCTGTTGCTCCTTTAAAGGTGCCAAATGTCTGACACATAGGTTAGATCGCCTTATAACCTAAAGCTCCGTGTGTTTAGTTTGCTGTCTTCCCATGTGGAACATGAGCAGTTCAAAGAAGAGGAAGCGCTTCTAGAATCATAGCTAGATTAGCTGTTTGAAACAAATTTGGTGCTCGGTCTGGTTGAATAGATAGGACTGCATATTTGCAGAAAAGCTAGTTTTTATCTAGAAAAGTCTGAACTTGGTTCCACTGTGGACCTGATGATAGTCGTGGGGTAGCAACAAGAACAGTATAATTTTTGTTTTTAAAATCCCCATTTTCCTTTTAGTCAGAGAGTTTATAGATACTTCAAGTTCTGAAAGTGAAGCATAGAGTGAACCAGAACAAGTTTCTGGTTACAACAGACTACTTGCCACATTAAAGGATGTCTCCAAGGAAGATGAGGAGGAGGAAGAGGAAGAAGACAGTGTTCTAGATGAGACAGAAATGAATCTTGAAGATGGCGAGAGTGACGTCATTGTGGAGGAAGAGCTGGCAGTGGAGTCCACTGACATGCAGAAGAGTGAGTGTCTCTGATGTGGGTTTATCATCTTTGCAGGGACCACAGACAGATTGCCCCAGGGGCAGGGTGCCTTGTACCACAGAGCTGGGTGAAAGCACATGGATTCAAAGCAGAGATTCTTAACATTGTTGGGCTCTGTGATATCTTCAAGAATCTGATGAAAACACAGGACCCTGTGGCCATAAAAATGCAGAAATGACATTTTTGCTTATGATTTCCAGGATTTCATCAATCCTACTTCAAATTCCCCTGATTGAGAGGAAAGGGAACATAATTCTGTTTTTGTAATGGTCTCAATTTATGAAAGAGATGATTGTTCCTGCCTTAGAGGAACCAAGTTTAATGGAAGATAGACATAAAATACACAAAACTTTTCAAGCATCCAATCTGAATGGAACCGATAAATATAAGGTGTTAAAGAGATGCAAAGTGGTCACATGCTGCCAGGGTGAATGAGGGGAGGCTTCAGAGAAGAGCTGGGACTGAAAGCTGAAAGGAACTCTGTCTCACTCAGACATCTAGGTGACTATTTTTTTTTTTAATTATTATTAATTAATTTATTTTTGGCTGCATTGTGTCTTTGTTGCAGTGCGCCGGCTTCTCACTGTGGTGGCTTCTCTTGTTGTGGAGCATGGGCTCTAGGCACGTGGGCTTCGGTAGTTGTGGCACACGGGCTCAGTAGTTGTGGCTCACGGGCTCTAGAGCACAGGCTCTGTAGTTGTGGCGCACGGGCATAGTTGCTCGGCGGCATGTGGGATCTTCCCAGACTAGGGCTTGAAACCACGTCCCCTGCATTAGCAGGCGAATTCTTAACCACTGTGCCACCAGGGAAGTCCCCATAGGTGACTTTTTAATTTAACTTTAAAATCAACTTTATTGAAGTATGAATTACATTCAACGAGGTGTACCCGTTTTAAGCATGTAATTTGATAAGTCTTGACAAATGTGTATATCTCTATTGTCGTCGCCAAAGTCAAGATACAGAACACTTCCAATACCTGCAAAAAGTTCCTTCTTGTCCTTTTGCAGTCAGTTTCCCAGGCCTGGCATCAGGCAACCACTGACATGCTTTCTTTCACTATGTATTAGTGTTTCCTATTCTAGAAATTCATATGAATGGAAGCATACAACAAGTACCCTTTTGCACGTGGCTTCTTTGGCTCCTCATGTTGTTGTGACTCATCCGTGTAGCTCATATTAGTAATTCATTTCTTTTTATTACTGGAATAGTAGTCCATTGTCTGAATATATCTGGGTAACTTTTTATATTCTATTATCTTAATGCCTCCTTGCCTTACTGTATTTTTTTCTATACTTTGAGGTGTCACACACCATTCTTAGTATTTTCATTCATCACTTGGACTCGGATAAAAAAATCGTCGCCTCAGACTTAGGGATTGTTTTAATTTTGTTGGTTTTCCAGTTTTCTTTCATGTTTTAGGTTTTTAAAAATGAAAAGTTTGGCTTTTTAAATTATAAAAGTAATATATATTTACTGTAAAAATTTAAGAGGGTAATATAGTTAACGTATATCTCCTCCACCGTGGGATGAACACCTTTAACATTTTATAGAACCTTCCAGACTACTTTTTTATGGATATATGAGTGAATATATGTTTGTGTGTATGTGCATAATGGCCTCATACATTTCTGTAAGTTACTTTTTTCTTTAATAATATAACGTGTGTAACTGTGGGTTACTGCCGCTAGAACCCTGGTGTCCAAACTCCCAGGCCAAATCTCCTTCTACTACATTACACTACCATGGGGAGGTTTAAAAAAGAAAGGGCAAGTATGAAGGGTGATTTTTCCATAAATTAAATCAACTTGAAAAGGCGCATTTGGAGAGTCAGAGAGTACTGATATTGTTAGAAAGAAGAAAGGTTTAAAAGCTGGTTAAATCTCATTCAAAAAAAAATCCATATGTACCACATTGTAAAAAAGAGAAGGAAGACGGCGTTCATGATTACTGGGCTGGCAGGGTAGGGGACAGTTGCATGCTGGGGGTGGCTCTCGTACTGGCTCTTCCACTCTTCACACTTGTGCTCGGCCAGGGCCAGGGACCTCTGAGGGAGATCAGAGGAGAGGGTGGTGCCTTGGGGGTTCCAGGGGGTTGTGCAGCTGGCTCCCTTGCCACCCAGACTGCCCCAGGGTTCCCAGCCCCAAGGATTATGGAGCATCCCCACACCTGTTTGCTCTGCAGTTGCTGTTGTGCACGCATTTTCTCCTCCAGCACTTTCTGCAGTGTCTCCTTGGCCTTCTGCTCATAGCTGTTTTTCTGGTCTTCCATCCGTAATAGCAACTTATTCATTCCCCAAGAAGTGTATATCTGTAAATTTGAGGCAATTCAACAAATACACATTGACCAACTGTGTGCTAAAGCCTGAGCAGGGATACAGAAATGAAAAGAAATTGGTCCTTGCCCACAGGGCAGAGATGTCAGTAATCTGGTGGACCTTCTTCCAGGCTGGAGGCAGGCAGGGAGAGTCCCTCAGGTGATGTGAGAGGTGAGTGGGGATAAAAAACTGCCCTGGGCATGCTGGGCCTTCTCCCCTAGGCCTTCCACAGGCATTTGAACTCCGACATTTCCAAAGGGAAATCATCTTTCTAAACCTGCTCCTATCTCAGTGGCCAGCATCACCCCCCACCCAGTCTCCCAAACCCTAAACCAGGGAATCATCCTTGATTTCTCTCTCACCTTCTTCAAGGACTCAGTTCCTCATCAAGCTCTGTCAACTCAGCGTCTTTAACGGCTCCTTCGTTACCTGTATCCTCTATCCCTACCGCCACCTCCTTAGTTCAGACCCTAGTGACACTATTATATGGATTATATAGAGACTATGTATTATCTTCATGCCTTGCCTCCCTTCAAACCCTTTTCAGTCCTGCAGCTAGAGGGTTCTTTCTAAAACTTAAATCTGATCCCATCACAACCTGCTTAAATCTCTCAGTGGTTCTCGGTGTTCTAAGAATCAGGTCCAAACTCCTTGGCATGGTTCCTACTTACAAGCCCAGACTTGCATCTCATGCTGCCTCCACGCAAGCTGAACTGCTTGTAGGTCCCCTAAGCACTGTGCTTTTCAGCCTCTGCCTTTGCCCATAAAGCTTCTTCTGCTTAGAGTATCTTGACCCACGCTTCTCACCTGGTTAATTTCTACCCATGTTCAAGATTCAGCCCTAGAATCATAAATTCTGATAAACTTGGCCAACCATACCTACCCCCCGACTCTTTATGGATTAGGCAGTTTTACTGGTGTTCACATAGTATCTATATTTCTGATCTATTGACTCATCTGTCTCCTTTAAGGGATTGTAAACTCCTTTGAGGCAGGGAGCATTTTTATTTTTGTATTTTTTTTGTATTTTATTTATTTATTTATTTATTTATTTATTTTTTATTAGTTTCTGCTTTATAACAAAGTGAATCAGTTATACATATACATCTGTTCCCACATCCCTTCCCTCATGCATCTCCCTCCCTCCCACCCTCCCCATCCCACCCCTCCAGGCGGTCACAAAGCACCGAGCTGATCTCCCTGTGCTCTGTGGCTGCTTCCCACTATCTATCTACCTTACGTTTGGTAGTGTATATATGTCCATGCCTCTCTTTCGCTTTGTCACAGCTTACCCTTCCCCTCCCCATATCCTCAAGTCCATTCTCAAGTAGGTCTGTGTCTTTATTCCCGTTTTACCCCTAGGTTCTTCATGACATTTTTATTTTTTTTTAATTCCGTATATATGTGTTAGCATACGGTATTTGTCTTTGTCTTTCTGACTTACTTCACACTGTATGACAGACTCTAGGTCTATCCACCTCATTAAAAATAGCTCAGTTTCGTTTCTTTTTATGGCTGAGTAATATTCTGTTGTATATATGTGCCACATCTTCTTTATCCATTCATCCGATGATGGACACTTAGGTTGTTTCCATCTGCGGGCTATTGTGAATAGAGCTGCAATGAACATTTTGGTACATGTCTCTTTTTGAATTATGGTTTTCTCAGGGTATATGCCTAGTAGTGGGATTGCTGGGTCATATGGTAGTTCTATTTTTAGTTTTTTAAGGAACCTCCATACTGTTCTCCATAGTGGCTGTACCAATTCACATTCCCACCAGCAGTGCAAGAGTGTTCCCTTTTCTCCACACCCTCTCCAGCATTTATTGTTTCTAGATTTCTTGATGATGGCCATTCTGACTGGTGTGAGATGATATCTCATTGTAGTTTTGATTTGCATTTCTCTAATGATTAATGATGTTGAGCATTCTTTCATGTGTTCGTTGGCAGTCTGTATATCTTCTTTGGAGAAATGCCTATTTAAGTCTTCTGCCCATTTTTGGATTGGGTTGTTTGTTTTTTTGCTATTGAGCTGCATGAGCTGTTTATAAATTTTGGAGATTAATCCTTTGTCAGTTGCTTCATTTGCAAATATTTTCTCCCATTCTGAGGGTTGTCTTTTGGTCTTGTTTATGGTTTCCTTTGCTGTGCAAAAGATTTGAAGTTTCATTAGGTCCCTTTTGTTTATCTTTGTTTTTATTTCCATTTCTCTAGGAGGTGGGTCCAAAAGGATCTTGCTCTGATTTATGTCATAGAGTGTTCTGCCTATGTTTTCCTCTAAGAGTTTGATAGTTTCTGGCCTTATATTTAGGTCTTTAATCCATTTTGAGCTTATTTTTGTGTATGGTGTTAGGGAATGATCTAATCTCATACTTCTACATGTCCCTGTCCAGTTTTCCCAGCACCACTTATTGAAGAGGCTTTCCTTTCTCCACTGTACATTCCTGCCTCCTTTATCAAAAATAAGTTGAGCATATGTGCGTGGGTTTACCTCTGGGCTTTCTATCCTGTTCCATTGATCTATCTTTCTGTTTTTGTGCCAGTACCACACTGTCTTGATTACTGTAGCTTTGTAGTATAGTCTGAAGAGGGAGCATTTTTAAAAAAATAAAATTATTTTTGTAGGCTTGGGGATCTGAATAATATTCAGTAAAGTCAAGTTTTAAAAATTAATACATTTGTATTTTTAGAATTTCTCCTGGCTTCAAGGTCAAAAAGAAAAAGACACAAGAGCAGCTTTGCAAATTCCCTGGGGGTCTTGCCTTTCCAGTGCTTTTCATTTTTACGCCGTGTGATTTTTGGGAAAGCAGGAGCCTCTTACTGTCGCTTCTGGGTTACCCAACTGGGTAAGAGATAGTCTAGATAATGCAGATTTAGAGTTCAATATCAAATCATTTCCATTTAGCTTTGGAGTCATCTGAAAATTTGGATTTAAAGGTTGAGTGGGTCTTATGTTCTTGGAATTGTCATTAGAAACCAGATACAGGAGTTACTGGTTGAGATCATACATGGTTATGTCCAGGTTATTGGACTTAACCATGCTGGTCACTGACCAGCTTTATCCCCCTTTGAAAACGAGTAGACTGGCATTCTGGATTATATGTCAGTCTCTTACGAGCTTGGTTGGCATTACTGAAAAAATAAAAGTTGTGGATCCACAAACACATAGACTCTATAGGCTATGTTCCGCTGCAGAATTCTAACTACATGGCCACCTTATCTTCCTAACATCAAGTGGGAGCAGTCTGGCCGGTCCATCTCGTTCTCTTGATCTTGAGTCCTCTGCAAAAGACATCCCCCTTTTCTGCACCAGCACATACGTCACAGCCCTGAAGAAAGTGTAGACATCTGAGATACGTTAACAGTGGGGGAGGGCTGATATCCCGTGAACAGACACATAAATGCCTGTTAGACCTGGAAATTGAAAACCAGAGAGGCGGGGCCACACTGGTTTTGGCCCAGGCCACCAGCCACTGGTGTTCCCAGCAAAATGTTCCCAGTGTGGGAGTTTGAGGAAGCAGGGAAAGGCAGGTGGTATGAGTTTATTAGGACTTGAGGCCCTCAGCCTCGCACTGAGGCCAGCTGAACCCCCAGAGCGTGCTTCCTGCCCTCCTATGGGCTGCTACTCCTAAAGGTACTTGGTTTCAACAGTTATTTGTGCATCAGATTAAAGACTGAAGGGAGAGGGAACAGCAAGCCTAAATTCTTCATATCATACGCCACCTCCCTTTCTCTTCTTATTATATAAGCAATTCATGTGAAAAACAAATAAGGCAAGCAAAACAAAACAAAATTACCTGAAGTCTTGCTATCCAAAAGTTACCATTAGTATTTTGGTGTATACTTGTTCCAGATTTTTCTTTATTTTCAACCCTTCATTAAGGCCATTGTAGTCTTGAGAGATGATGCTGGCACAAGCACTTGAGATGAGGCTCCTCTTTTTAAAATACTGTATTTGCATTTGGCTTAGTTTCTCTCAGGCCCTGCCTTGCCTGGTCCCCAACATGGTGTTTTCTGCTGCAGTCTCTGTAAATTGGAGTTGGGGTGATGGGGCGGTCAGGCAGGGCTGTGTGTATCTGTGTCTGTACGAGGGAGGGCGGGCACACTTTCCAGTGTTTCTGGGCAACAAGCAGGCACTCACTGCAGTTTCCTATCCCTCAGGCCTGGGCTGTGGAGACAGGGGAAGTACCAGGAAGGGGTGGACGACCCCGACCCAGCTAAATGGAAGGCCCAGCTCCGCTGTGCGCTCAACAAGAGCAGGGAATTCAACCTGATGTACGACGGCACCAAGGAGGTGCCCATGAACCCAGTGAAGATATATCAAGTGTGTGACATCTCCCAGCCCCAGGGCTCTATCATTAACCCAGGTGAGGCCCCAGCTGCTGGGGAGAAGGTGGACAGTGTGCCAGGTTCCGGGCTGGACCCTAAAAGCGATAGTCGACTTGAAAGTCGCCTCGCTTACAAAGTTGAAGACTGGTAAATAAAGCAAGAAATGCTGTCCCTAGAAAGAACCCAGAGAACAAAAGATATAAACTCAGCACAGTCTTCCTGCCCACCCAGTGGAACAGTAAAGCATTAGAAAGAAGAGGGGGTATTGAGTTCTATAAAAAATAACTTCTCTTGGGACTCAACACTGAGAAGAGAGGCCAGGTAGTTTAGAAGAAGGAGGGCTTAAAACTTAGAAGGTCTGAGTTATAAACCTCGGTCTTTCCATTTCACTACTTGTGGGACATTGAATCAAGTCATTCAACGTTTTGAGCCTCAGCTTCTTCCACTATAAAATCTGGGTTCTCATCTTTCCTGCGTATTTCAAAGGCTGTTGTAAGAATCAATTGCCATGACATTATGAAGGCTATTAAGTTCTCTTTATAAATGATGGGTAAGTGATCATTTAATTTGTATGGTATTTTTCCTAGGAGAATACCACCTGATCCCTATATTTACTCAATGTTTAGCCAGTTCCGACTAAGAGCCAGATAATTTAGACTTGACCTCCAGTGAATCTAGTGAGGCTCTGCCATGAGGGAAGGGTCTGTCTTCACAGTAAGCTTACAAAGGAGAGAAGCCGTGCTCCTTGGGTCCTTAGAAGGGATGCGAATGTGTAGAAAGGGGTTTAGAGTAGGAATTAAAAGGTTTCTAGGAGAGGGGAGTAGGGTCTGCAGCTCCTGGATAGGGGAGGGGATGAGAGCTTGCACTGGGGCTCCGTAGGAGGAGCTGGGAGTGGGGTGAACACCCTTGGTTCCCACTCTTTGGCATTGAGGGTGCACACTGAACCCAAGGAACCTCTGTGCTGGCAGTGCCTAGCTTGAACAGTGGGTCAGCTGCAGGGATGACAGTGCAACGTGAGCGCCTCACTTTTGACCTTTGTGTGTGTGTGTGTGTGTGTGTTTCTCGGGTAGGATCCACTGGATCTGCTCCTTGGGATGAGAAAGATAATGGTGTGGATGAAGAAGATGAGGAAGATGAGCTGGACCAGTCACAGCACCACGTTCCCATCCAGGACACCTTCCCCTTCCTGAACATCAATGGTGAGTGGGGTTGGGGGTGGGACAGAGGCATGGAGAGGATGTAAGGGGCTTTGATTTTGCAACCGTTGACACCATATCCACCATTGCACTGGGAGCAGCGACCAGGCCCTGGGGCCAGGCTGCCAGTCTGTTAGCAAGTAGGAGTCATAGGCAAAGGCACTCCGTAGGCATAGTTATCCCAGTGGGGTGGCTTCTAGGCAGAGAGAGCATCTTCTGAATCTTATGTGATAATTCAGAGAAATTAAAAAATGAAATTCATTCTCAATCCCGCATACAAATACACAAGCTGTTACAAATTTTGCTGATTTCCTTCAGGCCAAGTGCAGGGATCCTTTTCGTGAATTGTAGGCAAACTCTTCTGCTATTTCCCTCGGTACAAATTTTCTGTCACTGCCTTAACAGCCTCTGCTAAGGCCGTATTGTGGGAAACTTGTGGCTCTACAGCTCTTAATACTAGGCTCTGATAAAATTTCTCTACTAGAGACTTTTATCTTTTTAAAATTAATTAATTAATTAATTTATTTTTTGTGGTACGCGGGCCTCTCACTGTTGTGGCCTCTCCCATTGCGGAGCACAGGCTCCGGACGCGCAGGCTCGGTGGCCATGGTTCACAGGCCCAGCCGCTCCGCGGCATGTGGGATCTTCCCGGACCGGGGCACGAACCCGTGTCCCTTGCATCGGCAGGTGGACTCTCAACCACTGCGCCACCAGGGAAGCCCTATCCTGTGGTTTTTAAGTATCCCTGCACACTCTGCCTGTCTCTAGAGTATTAAGTCCAGTTGCGCTGTTGTCACCTCTTTGTTTATTGAGATTATTATTTACTTGCATTAAAATGTACCAATTTCAAAGGTACAGTTTGATTAATTTTGGTAATTGTATACCAGGTGTAACCACCACCACGACCCAGATATAGCAAAGTTACTTAACTTTTAAAAGTTTTCCATCCCAATTTGCCCCAATTCAGTTTTGAGACACTTTATTGAGTTTTACTGCTTTCTCTAACATCGACTCTCCGGGTGATTTAGGAAAGTCACTTTACCTCTCTGGATGTGTTTTTGCTTTTATAACATGAAAAATGCCAGAACAGATATGTTACCAAGGGCCCTTGCAATACTTTCAGAAAATGAGGGGGTAGGGTAAGGGCGGGAATCTCAGCCTTGCGTCCTCATTCTTCACACAGCACACGCATGTGGCAGATCCTAGTGGGAAAAGCCTGTGGTCGCATCAGAGAGAATTAGGTTTCCATCTCCTCTCTTGCTAGTGTGTGTGTAACCTTTTGTAAGCATCAGCTTTCTCATCTCCAATATCAGGCTTATTAACGAGGCCTATTTGTTTACTGTTGTGAGGATGAATTGAGATGCACCGGCAGCCTTAAATGTTAGTTGGTATTTGTATTATGGCATAATAGAAAGGCACTGCATTCAACCATCTCAGTTACTACACGTTTATGCAGGCTAATTCTCACAGCCAAAACAGACGCACAAAGTACACCCACCCATTTACCCACCTGGGGAAGCCCGAAGCCTCCCTTGCCTGCCTGCCTGCCTTACGGGGCTCAGAGAAAAGCTGCGCATGCGTGCGCGTGCTTCCAAAGCGCCTCGCTAGGGGGCGGAATGGGAAACAGGAGGTTCTAACGCCTGTCGTACAAGCGCGACGTAAAGCGGGTCTGCTTTATGGCACCCTGCTTCCGCCGTAAAGCGCCGTTGGCAATCCCGCGTGAGTTGGTTGAGGAGACGACTGCCAGGTGAAAAACGCGATTCTTGGAGGTTGGCTGACTTGACGTCTTCCCCATGGGCAAACGCGGGAGCCGGAGCCGGAGCCGGAGCCAGAGCCAGCTGCTCAACTCCCTAACTAAAAGGCAGAAGAAGCATCTAAGGGATTTCGGCGAGGAGCATCCCTTCTATGACAGGTATGGAGAGGCGAGGCTGGGACCGGCGCTACCGGCGTCCTTTCCCGGTGGGAGCCCGCGTGTCCCCGCGTTTGGTCCGCCGGTGCCCCGGGGGTAGTGACAGGGCAGCTCCCGCCGCGTGCCACGCTGCCCCGGCGCCGGCCTAGCTCGCCCGGGGATCCTGGCGGCTTCCCGCCTGAGGTGGGGTTCTTCGCCGGTCTTCCTACCCTTTGTTGAGCCTGTAGTTTTATGCTAGACGGCACGCCTCCTGTGTGGCGACTGGGCAGAGGTTTTATAAGCTTGTGTTCGTTTTCTATGTTTTTAAAGAATTGCTTGGGGGCTTCCCTGGTGGCGCAGTGGTTAAGAATCCGCCTGCCAAGGGAGGGGACAGGGGTTCGAGCCCTGGTCCGGGAAGATCCCACATGCCGCGGTGCAAGTAAGCCCGTGCGCCACAACTATTGAGCCTGCACTCTAGAGCCAGCGAGCCACAACTACTGAGCCAGGGTGGTGCAACTACTGATGCCCGCGAGCCTAGAGCCCCTGCTCCGCAACAAGAGAAGCCACCTGTCGCCGCAACTAGAGAAAGCCCGGGCGCAGCAACGAAGACCCATAGCAGGCCAAAATAAATAAATTAAAGAAGTTAAAAAAAATAAAAAAAGAATTGCTTGGGACCCTCGACATCACCTATCTATTCAATGACCATGAGGAAACTAATGTTTGGGTAGTTGTGGGTTCCTCTCTAAGTGTCCAGACTCTCAGTTATGATCTTAGTGCTCATCCCACCCCTTTGGGCTGCTTTATCAACAGTTAGAGGGATAGTCTACTTAAGAAATTTGCTAGAAAAGGTGAACCACGAGGGCTTTTTTTTTTTTTTTTTTTTTTTTTTTGTGGCTGTATGTGGGCCTCTCACTGTTGTGGCCTCTCCCCTTGTGGAGCACAGGCTCCGGACGCCAGGCTCAGCGGCCATGGCTCACGGGCCCAGCCGCTCCACAGCATGTGGGATCTTCCCGAACCGGGGCACGAACCCGTGTCCCCTGCATCGGCAGGCGGACTCTCAACCACTGCGCCACCAGGGAAGCCCCACGAGGGCTTTTATTTGCCAAAATTTCCCATCTTTTGGATGAGAGCCTGTTACTGTGTGACTGTAGTATTTGTCATGTGGTCTTGTTAGACTTTTTCATTCGTCTCTTATTTATTTGGCATATCCTTCCAAAACCTGTCCAAATGCATATGGAGTTTTTACTTGACAATAGATATAATGTATTTATAACGGTATAGTCTGCCATGTTCATTTAAAGTTGTATCATTAGACTTTTCCTAATTGCTACCTACTGTAGTTAAAGTTTAACATTGCCTGTTTCTTCTCAGGGTTTCCAGAAAGGAAGCAAAACCACAGACTTGTCAACTGGTAATGCTTTATACCTTCTTTATGATAGTAGATTCTGGACTGTTACTTTTAAGATTATATATGGTAATAAAGTTTGGCTACATTTCCACTCTCTTTGATTTTAGATGTAAGCTATACTTTAGTAATATTGCTTAGTTTTAAGTGCAGATGTCTGTTAAAATGCCATTGTGATAACTAATATAGTATAGAGTATGAAACTGTCCTGAGAGATTAGCCTGTTAGAACCTGTTAAGGAGGCTTACCAGAGGGCTCTTGGTGAATCCTAAGAGGGAATGTCATGTTTGCTTAACATAAAATAGAGTGCAAAATCATCAAAGGTCTTATTTCATTACCACAGACTCAGAAATAAAGTACACTTTTTTGTTGTAAGTTTTCCTGTTGCTCCTTTAAAGGTGCCAAATGTCTGACACATAGGTTAGATCGCCTTATAACCTAAAGCTCCGTGTGTTTAGTTTGCTGTATTCCCATGTGGAACATGAGCAGTTCAAAGAAGAGGAAGCGCTTCTAGAATCATAGCTAGATTAGCTGTTTGAAACAAATTTGGTGCTAGGTCTGGTTGAATAGATAGGACTGCATATTTGCAGAAAAGCTAGTTTTTATCTAGAAAAGTCTGAACTTGGTTCCACTGTGGACCTGATGATAGTCGTGGGGTAGCAACAAGAACAGTATAATTTTTGTTTTTAAAATCCCCATTTTCCTTTTAGTCAGAGAGTTTATAGATACTTCAAGTTCTGAAAGTGAAGCATAGAGTGAACCAGAACAAGTTTCTGGTTACAACAGACTACTTGCCACATTAAAGGATGTCTCCAAGGAAGATGAGGAGGAGGAAGAGGAAGAAGACAGTGTTCTAGATGAGACAGAAATGAATCTTGAAGATGGCGAGAGTGACGTCATTGTGGAGGAAGAGCTGGCAGTGGAGTCCACTGACATGCAGAAGAGTGAGTGTCTCTGATGTGGGTTTATCATCTTTGCAGGGACCACAGACAGATTGCCCCAGGGGCAGGGTGCCTTGTACCACAGAGCTGGGTGAAAGCACATGGATTCAAAGCAGAGATTCTTAACATTGTTGGGCTCTGTGATATCTTCAAGAATCTGATGAAAACACAGGACCCTGTGGCCATAAAAATGCAGAAATGACATTTTTGCTTATGATTTCCAGGATTTCATCAATCCTACTTCAAATTCCCCTGATTGAGAGGAAAGGGAACATAATTCTGTTTTTGTAATGGTCTCAATTTATGAAAGAGATGATTGTTCCTGCCTTAGAGGAACCAAGTTTAATGGAAGATAGACATAAAATACACAAAACTTTTCAAGCATCCAATCTGAATGGAACCGATAAATATAAGGTGTTAAAGAGATGCAAAGTGGTCACATGCTGCCAGGGTGAATGAGGGGAGGCTTCAGAGAAGAGCTGGGACTGAAAGCTGAAAGGAACTCTGTCTCACTCAGACATCTAGGTGACTATTTTTTTTTTTAATTATTATTAATTAATTTATTTTTGGCTGCATTGTGTCTTTGTTGCAGTGCGCCGGCTTCTCACTGTGGTGGCTTCTCTTGTTGTGGAGCATGGGCTCTAGGCACGTGGGCTTCGGTAGTTGTGGCACACGGGCTCAGTAGTTGTGGCTCACGGGCTCTAGAGCACAGGCTCTGTAGTTGTGGCGCACGGGCATAGTTGCTCGGCGGCATGTGGGATCTTCCCAGACTAGGGCTTGAAACCACGTCCCCTGCATTAGCAGGCGAATTCTTAACCACTGTGCCACCAGGGAAGTCCCCATAGGTGACTTTTTAATTTAACTTTAAAATCAACTTTATTGAAGTATGAATTACATTCAACGAGGTGTACCCGTTTTAAGCATGTAATTTGATAAGTCTTGACAAATGTGTATATCTCTATTGTCGTCGCCAAAGTCAAGATACAGAACACTTCCAATACCTGCAAAAAGTTCCTTCTTGTCCTTTTGCAGTCAGTTTCCCAGGCCTGGCATCAGGCAACCACTGACATGCTTTCTTTCACTATGTATTAGTGTTTCCTATTCTAGAAATTCATATGAATGGAAGCATACAACAAGTACCCTTTTGCACGTGGCTTCTTTGGCTCCTCATGTTGTTGTGACTCATCCGTGTAGCTCATATTAGTAATTCATTTCTTTTTATTACTGGAATAGTAGTCCATTGTCTGAATATATCTGGGTAACTTTTTATATTCTATTATCTTAATGCCTCCTTGCCTTACTGTATTTTTTTCTATACTTTGAGGTGTCACACACCATTCTTAGTATTTTCATTCATCACTTGGACTCGGATAAAAAAATCGTCGCCTCAGACTTAGGGATTGTTTTAATTTTGTTGGTTTTCCAGTTTTCTTTCATGTTTTAGGTTTTTAAAAATGAAAAGTTTGGCTTTTTAAATTATAAAAGTAATATATATTTACTGTAAAAATTTAAGAGGGTAATATAGTTAACGTATATCTCCTCCACCGTGGGATGAACACCTTTAACATTTTATAGAACCTTCCAGACTACTTTTTTATGGATATATGAGTGAATATATGTTTGTGTGTATGTGCATAATGGCCTCATACATTTCTGTAAGTTACTTTTTTCTTTAATAATATAACGTGTGTAACTGTGGGTTACTGCCGCTAGAACCCTGGTGTCCAAACTCCCAGGCCAAATCTCCTTCTACTACATTACACTACCATGGGGAGGTTTAAAAAAGAAAGGGCAAGTATGAAGGGTGATTTTTCCATAAATTAAATCAACTTGAAAAGGCGCATTTGGAGAGTCAGAGAGTACTGATATTGTTAGAAAGAAGAAAGGTTTAAAAGCTGGTTAAATCTCATTCAAAAAAAAATCCATATGTACCACATTGTAAAAAAGAGAAGGAAGACGGCGTTCATGATTACTGGGCTGGCAGGGTAGGGGACAGTTGCATGCTGGGGGTGGCTCTCGTACTGGCTCTTCCACTCTTCACACTTGTGCTCGGCCAGGGCCAGGGACCTCTGAGGGAGATCAGAGGAGAGGGTGGTGCCTTGGGGGTTCCAGGGGGTTGTGCAGCTGGCTCCCTTGCCACCCAGACTGCCCCAGGGTTCCCAGCCCCAAGGATTATGGAGCATCCCCACACCTGTTTGCTCTGCAGTTGCTGTTGTGCACGCATTTTCTCCTCCAGCACTTTCTGCAGTGTCTCCTTGGCCTTCTGCTCATAGCTGTTTTTCTGGTCTTCCATCCGTAATAGCAACTTATTCATTCCCCAAGAAGTGTATATCTGTAAATTTGAGGCAATTCAACAAATACACATTGACCAACTGTGTGCTAAAGCCTGAGCAGGGATACAGAAATGAAAAGAAATTGGTCCTTGCCCACAGGGCAGAGATGTCAGTAATCTGGTGGACCTTCTTCCAGGCTGGAGGCAGGCAGGGAGAGTCCCTCAGGTGATGTGAGAGGTGAGTGGGGATAAAAAACTGCCCTGGGCATGCTGGGCCTTCTCCCCTAGGCCTTCCACAGGCATTTGAACTCCGACATTTCCAAAGGGAAATCATCTTTCTAAACCTGCTCCTATCTCAGTGGCCAGCATCACCCCCCACCCAGTCTCCCAAACCCTAAACCAGGGAATCATCCTTGATTTCTCTCTCACCTTCTTCAAGGACTCAGTTCCTCATCAAGCTCTGTCAACTCAGCGTCTTTAACGGCTCCTTCGTTACCTGTATCCTCTATCCCTACCGCCACCTCCTTAGTTCAGACCCTAGTGACACTATTATATGGATTATATAGAGACTATGTATTATCTTCATGCCTTGCCTCCCTTCAAACCCTTTTCAGTCCTGCAGCTAGAGGGTTCTTTCTAAAACTTAAATCTGATCCCATCACAACCTGCTTAAATCTCTCAGTGGTTCTCGGTGTTCTAAGAATCAGGTCCAAACTCCTTGGCATGGTTCCTACTTACAAGCCCAGACTTGCATCTCATGCTGCCTCCACGCAAGCTGAACTGCTTGTAGGTCCCCTAAGCACTGTGCTTTTCAGCCTCTGCCTTTGCCCATAAAGCTTCTTCTGCTTAGAGTATCTTGACCCACGCTTCTCACCTGGTTAATTTCTACCCATGTTCAAGATTCAGCCCTAGAATCATAAATTCTGATAAACTTGGCCAACCATACCTACCCCCCGACTCTTTATGGATTAGGCAGTTTTACTGGTGTTCACATAGTATCTATATTTCTGATCTATTGACTCATCTGTCTCCTTTAAGGGATTGTAAACTCCTTTGAGGCAGGGAGCATTTTTATTTTTGTATTTTTTTTGTATTTTATTTATTTATTTATTTATTTATTTATTTTTTATTAGTTTCTGCTTTATAACAAAGTGAATCAGTTATACATATACATCTGTTCCCACATCCCTTCCCTCATGCATCTCCCTCCCTCCCACCCTCCCCATCCCACCCCTCCAGGCGGTCACAAAGCACCGAGCTGATCTCCCTGTGCTCTGTGGCTGCTTCCCACTATCTATCTACCTTACGTTTGGTAGTGTATATATGTCCATGCCTCTCTTTCGCTTTGTCACAGCTTACCCTTCCCCTCCCCATATCCTCAAGTCCATTCTCAAGTAGGTCTGTGTCTTTATTCCCGTTTTACCCCTAGGTTCTTCATGACATTTTTATTTTTTTTTAATTCCGTATATATGTGTTAGCATACGGTATTTGTCTTTGTCTTTCTGACTTACTTCACACTGTATGACAGACTCTAGGTCTATCCACCTCATTAAAAATAGCTCAGTTTCGTTTCTTTTTATGGCTGAGTAATATTCTGTTGTATATATGTGCCACATCTTCTTTATCCATTCATCCGATGATGGACACTTAGGTTGTTTCCATCTGCGGGCTATTGTGAATAGAGCTGCAATGAACATTTTGGTACATGTCTCTTTTTGAATTATGGTTTTCTCAGGGTATATGCCTAGTAGTGGGATTGCTGGGTCATATGGTAGTTCTATTTTTAGTTTTTTAAGGAACCTCCATACTGTTCTCCATAGTGGCTGTACCAATTCACATTCCCACCAGCAGTGCAAGAGTGTTCCCTTTTCTCCACACCCTCTCCAGCATTTATTGTTTCTAGATTTCTTGATGATGGCCATTCTGACTGGTGTGAGATGATATCTCATTGTAGTTTTGATTTGCATTTCTCTAATGATTAATGATGTTGAGCATTCTTTCATGTGTTCGTTGGCAGTCTGTATATCTTCTTTGGAGAAATGCCTATTTAAGTCTTCTGCCCATTTTTGGATTGGGTTGTTTGTTTTTTTGCTATTGAGCTGCATGAGCTGTTTATAAATTTTGGAGATTAATCCTTTGTCAGTTGCTTCATTTGCAAATATTTTCTCCCATTCTGAGGGTTGTCTTTTGGTCTTGTTTATGGTTTCCTTTGCTGTGCAAAAGATTTGAAGTTTCATTAGGTCCCTTTTGTTTATCTTTGTTTTTATTTCCATTTCTCTAGGAGGTGGGTCCAAAAGGATCTTGCTCTGATTTATGTCATAGAGTGTTCTGCCTATGTTTTCCTCTAAGAGTTTGATAGTTTCTGGCCTTATATTTAGGTCTTTAATCCATTTTGAGCTTATTTTTGTGTATGGTGTTAGGGAATGATCTAATCTCATACTTCTACATGTCCCTGTCCAGTTTTCCCAGCACCACTTATTGAAGAGGCTTTCCTTTCTCCACTGTACATTCCTGCCTCCTTTATCAAAAATAAGTTGAGCATATGTGCGTGGGTTTACCTCTGGGCTTTCTATCCTGTTCCATTGATCTATCTTTCTGTTTTTGTGCCAGTACCACACTGTCTTGATTACTGTAGCTTTGTAGTATAGTCTGAAGAGGGAGCATTTTTAAAAAAATAAAATTATTTTTGTAGGCTTGGGGATCTGAATAATATTCAGTAAAGTCAAGTTTTAAAAATTAATACATTTGTATTTTTAGAATTTCTCCTGGCTTCAAGGTCAAAAAGAAAAAGACACAAGAGCAGCTTTGCAAATTCCCTGGGGGTCTTGCCTTTCCAGTGCTTTTCATTTTTACGCCGTGTGATTTTTGGGAAAGCAGGAGCCTCTTACTGTCGCTTCTGGGTTACCCAACTGGGTAAGAGATAGTCTAGATAATGCAGATTTAGAGTTCAATATCAAATCATTTCCATTTAGCTTTGGAGTCATCTGAAAATTTGGATTTAAAGGTCGAGTGGGTCTTATGTTCTTGGAATTGTCATTAGAAACCAGATACAGGAGTTACTGGTTGAGATCATACATGGTTATGTCCAGGTTATTGGACTTAACCATGCTGGTCACTGACCAGCTTTATCCCCCTTTGAAAACGAGTAGACTGGCATTCTGGATTATATGTCAGTCTCTTACGAGCTTGGTTGGCATTACTGAAAAAATAAAAGTTGTGGATCCACAAACACATAGACTCTATAGGCTATGTTCCGCTGCAGAATTCTAACTACATGGCCACCTTATCTTCCTAACATCAAGTGGGAGCAGTCTGGCCGGTCCATCTCGTTCTCTTGATCTTGAGTCCTCTGCAAAAGACATCCCCCTTTTCTGCACCAGCACATACGTCACAGCCCTGAAGAAAGTGTAGACATCTGAGATACGTTAACAGTGGGGGAGGGCTGATATCCCGTGAACAGACACATAAATGCCTGTTAGACCTGGAAATTGAAAACCAGAGAGGCGGGGCCACACTGGTTTTGGCCCAGGCCACCAGCCACTGGTGTTCCCAGCAAAATGTTCCCAGTGTGGGAGTTTGAGGAAGCAGGGAAAGGCAGGTGGTATGAGTTTATTAGGACTTGAGGCCCTCAGCCTCGCACTGAGGCCAGCTGAACCCCCAGAGCGTGCTTCCTGCCCTCCTATGGGCTGCTACTCCTAAAGGTACTTGGTTTCAACAGTTATTTGTGCATCAGATTAAAGACTGAAGGGAGAGGGAACAGCAAGCCTAAATTCTTCATATCATACGCCACCTCCCTTTCTCTTCTTATTATATAAGCAATTCATGTGAAAAACAAATAAGGCAAGCAAAACAAAACAAAATTACCTGAAGTCTTGCTATCCAAAAGTTACCATTAGTATTTTGGTGTATACTTGTTCCAGATTTTTCTTTATTTTCAACCCTTCATTAAGGCCATTGTAGTCTTGAGAGATGATGCTGGCACAAGCACTTGAGATGAGGCTCCTCTTTTTAAAATACTGTATTTGCATTTGGCTTAGTTTCTCTCAGGCCCTGCCTTGCCTGGTCCCCAACATGGTGTTTTCTGCTGCAGTCTCTGTAAATTGGAGTTGGGGTGATGGGGCGGTCAGGCAGGGCTGTGTGTATCTGTGTCTGTACGAGGGAGGGCGGGCACACTTTCCAGTGTTTCTGGGCAACAAGCAGGCACTCACTGCAGTTTCCTATCCCTCAGGCCTGGGCTGTGGAGACAGGGGAAGTACCAGGAAGGGGTGGACGACCCCGACCCAGCTAAATGGAAGGCCCAGCTCCGCTGTGCGCTCAACAAGAGCAGGGAATTCAACCTGATGTACGACGGCACCAAGGAGGTGCCCATGAACCCAGTGAAGATATATCAAGTGTGTGACATCTCCCAGCCCCAGGGCTCTATCATTAACCCAGGTGAGGCCCCAGCTGCTGGGGAGAAGGTGGACAGTGTGCCAGGTTCCGGGCTGGACCCTAAAAGCGATAGTCGACTTGAAAGTCGCCTCGCTTACAAAGTTGAAGACTGGTAAATAAAGCAAGAAATGCTGTCCCTAGAAAGAACCCAGAGAACAAAAGATATAAACTCAGCACAGTCTTCCTGCCCACCCAGTGGAACAGTAAAGCATTAGAAAGAAGAGGGGGTATTGAGTTCTATAAAAAATAACTTCTCTTGGGACTCAACACTGAGAAGAGAGGCCAGGTAGTTTAGAAGAAGGAGGGCTTAAAACTTAGAAGGTCTGAGTTATAAACCTCGGTCTTTCCATTTCACTACTTGTGGGACATTGAATCAAGTCATTCAACGTTTTGAGCCTCAGCTTCTTCCACTATAAAATCTGGGTTCTCATCTTTCCTGCGTATTTCAAAGGCTGTTGTAAGAATCAATTGCCATGACATTATGAAGGCTATTAAGTTCTCTTTATAAATGATGGGTAAGTGATCATTTAATTTGTATGGTATTTTTCCTAGGAGAATACCACCTGATCCCTATATTTACTCAATGTTTAGCCAGTTCCGACTAAGAGCCAGATAATTTAGACTTGACCTCCAGTGAATCTAGTGAGGCTCTGCCATGAGGGAAGGGTCTGTCTTCACAGTAAGCTTACAAAGGAGAGAAGCCGTGCTCCTTGGGTCCTTAGAAGGGATGCGAATGTGTAGAAAGGGGTTTAGAGTAGGAATTAAAAGGTTTCTAGGAGAGGGGAGTAGGGTCTGCAGCTCCTGGATAGGGGAGGGGATGAGAGCTTGCACTGGGGCTCCGTAGGAGGAGCTGGGAGTGGGGTGAACACCCTTGGTTCCCACTCTTTGGCATTGAGGGTGCACACTGAACCCAAGGAACCTCTGTGCTGGCAGTGCCTAGCTTGAACAGTGGGTCAGCTGCAGGGATGACAGTGCAACGTGAGCGCCTCACTTTTGACCTTTGTGTGTGTGTGTGTGTGTGTGTTTCTCGGGTAGGATCCACTGGATCTGCTCCTTGGGATGAGAAAGATAATGGTGTGGATGAAGAAGATGAGGAAGATGAGCTGGACCAGTCACAGCACCACGTTCCCATCCAGGACACCTTCCCCTTCCTGAACATCAATGGTGAGTGGGGTTGGGGGTGGGACAGAGGCATGGAGAGGATGTAAGGGGCTTTGATTTTGCAACCGTTGACACCATATCCACCATTGCACTGGGAGCAGCGACCAGGCCCTGGGGCCAGGCTGCCAGTCTGTTAGCAAGTAGGAGTCATAGGCAAAGGCACTCCGTAGGCATAGTTATCCCAGTGGGGTGGCTTCTAGGCAGAGAGAGCATCTTCTGAATCTTATGTGATAATTCAGAGAAATTAAAAAATGAAATTCATTCTCAATCCCGCATACAAATACACAAGCTGTTACAAATTTTGCTGATTTCCTTCAGGCCAAGTGCAGGGATCCTTTTCGTGAATTGTAGGCAAACTCTTCTGCTATTTCCCTCGGTACAAATTTTCTGTCACTGCCTTAACAGCCTCTGCTAAGGCCGTATTGTGGGAAACTTGTGGCTCTACAGCTCTTAATACTAGGCTCTGATAAAATTTCTCTACTAGAGACTTTTATCTTTTTAAAATTAATTAATTAATTAATTTATTTTTTGTGGTACGCGGGCCTCTCACTGTTGTGGCCTCTCCCATTGCGGAGCACAGGCTCCGGACGCGCAGGCTCGGTGGCCATGGTTCACAGGCCCAGCCGCTCCGCGGCATGTGGGATCTTCCCGGACCGGGGCACGAACCCGTGTCCCTTGCATCGGCAGGTGGACTCTCAACCACTGCGCCACCAGGGAAGCCCTATCCTGTGGTTTTTAAGTATCCCTGCACACTCTGCCTGTCTCTAGAGTATTAAGTCCAGTTGCGCTGTTGTCACCTCTTTGTTTATTGAGATTATTATTTACTTGCATTAAAATGTACCAATTTCAAAGGTACAGTTTGATTAATTTTGGTAATTGTATACCAGGTGTAACCACCACCACGACCCAGATATAGCAAAGTTACTTAACTTTTAAAAGTTTTCCATCCCAATTTGCCCCAATTCAGTTTTGAGACACTTTATTGAGTTTTACTGCTTTCTCTAACATCGACTCTCCGGGTGATTTAGGAAAGTCACTTTACCTCTCTGGATGTGTTTTTGCTTTTATAACATGAAAAATGCCAGAACAGATATGTTACCAAGGGCCCTTGCAATACTTTCAGAAAATGAGGGGGTAGGGTAAGGGCGGGAATCTCAGCCTTGCGTCCTCATTCTTCACACAGCACACGCATGTGGCAGATCCTAGTGGGAAAAGCCTGTGGTCGCATCAGAGAGAATTAGGTTTCCATCTCCTCTCTTGCTAGTGTGTGTGTAACCTTTTGTAAGCATCAGCTTTCTCATCTCCAATATCAGGCTTATTAACGAGGCCTATTTGTTTACTGTTGTGAGGATGAATTGAGATGCACCGGCAGCCTTAAATGTTAGTTGGTATTTGTATTATGGCATAATAGAAAGGCACTGCATTCAACCATCTCAGTTACTACACGTTTATGCAGGCTAATTCTCACAGCCAAAACAGACGCACAAAGTACACCCACCCATTTACCCACCTGGGGAAGCCCGAAGCCTCCCTTGCCTGCCTGCCTGCCTTACGGGGCTCAGAGAAAAGCTGCGCATGCGTGCGCGTGCTTCCAAAGCGCCTCGCTAGGGGGCGGAATGGGAAACAGGAGGTTCTAACGCCTGTCGTACAAGCGCGACGTAAAGCGGGTCTGCTTTATGGCACCCTGCTTCCGCCGTAAAGCGCCGTTGGCAATCCCGCGTGAGTTGGTTGAGGAGACGACTGCCAGGTGAAAAACGCGATTCTTGGAGGTTGGCTGACTTGACGTCTTCCCCATGGGCAAACGCGGGAGCCGGAGCCGGAGCCGGAGCCAGAGCCAGCTGCTCAACTCCCTAACTAAAAGGCAGAAGAAGCATCTAAGGGATTTCGGCGAGGAGCATCCCTTCTATGACAGGTATGGAGAGGCGAGGCTGGGACCGGCGCTACCGGCGTCCTTTCCCGGTGGGAGCCCGCGTGTCCCCGCGTTTGGTCCGCCGGTGCCCCGGGGGTAGTGACAGGGCAGCTCCCGCCGCGTGCCACGCTGCCCCGGCGCCGGCCTAGCTCGCCCGGGGATCCTGGCGGCTTCCCGCCTGAGGTGGGGTTCTTCGCCGGTCTTCCTACCCTTTGTTGAGCCTGTAGTTTTATGCTAGACGGCACGCCTCCTGTGTGGCGACTGGGCAGAGGTTTTATAAGCTTGTGTTCGTTTTCTATGTTTTTAAAGAATTGCTTGGGGGCTTCCCTGGTGGCGCAGTGGTTAAGAATCCGCCTGCCAAGGGAGGGGACAGGGGTTCGAGCCCTGGTCCGGGAAGATCCCACATGCCGCGGTGCAAGTAAGCCCGTGCGCCACAACTATTGAGCCTGCACTCTAGAGCCAGCGAGCCACAACTACTGAGCCAGGGTGGTGCAACTACTGATGCCCGCGAGCCTAGAGCCCCTGCTCCGCAACAAGAGAAGCCACCTGTCGCCGCAACTAGAGAAAGCCCGGGCGCAGCAACGAAGACCCATAGCAGGCCAAAATAAATAAATTAAAGAAGTTAAAAAAAATAAAAAAAGAATTGCTTGGGACCCTCGACATCACCTATCTATTCAATGACCATGAGGAAACTAATGTTTGGGTAGTTGTGGGTTCCTCTCTAAGTGTCCAGACTCTCAGTTATGATCTTAGTGCTCATCCCACCCCTTTGGGCTGCTTTATCAACAGTTAGAGGGATAGTCTACTTAAGAAATTTGCTAGAAAAGGTGAACCACGAGGGCTTTTTTTTTTTTTTTTTTTTTTTTTTTGTGGCTGTATGTGGGCCTCTCACTGTTGTGGCCTCTCCCCTTGTGGAGCACAGGCTCCGGACGCCAGGCTCAGCGGCCATGGCTCACGGGCCCAGCCGCTCCACAGCATGTGGGATCTTCCCGAACCGGGGCACGAACCCGTGTCCCCTGCATCGGCAGGCGGACTCTCAACCACTGCGCCACCAGGGAAGCCCCACGAGGGCTTTTATTTGCCAAAATTTCCCATCTTTTGGATGAGAGCCTGTTACTGTGTGACTGTAGTATTTGTCATGTGGTCTTGTTAGACTTTTTCATTCGTCTCTTATTTATTTGGCATATCCTTCCAAAACCTGTCCAAATGCATATGGAGTTTTTACGTGACAATAGATATAATGTATTTATAACGGTATAGTCTGCCATGTTCATTTAAAGTTGTATCATTAGACTTTTCCTAATTGCTACCTACTGTAGTTAAAGTTTAACATTGCCTGTTTCTTCTCAGGGTTTCCAGAAAGGAAGCAAAACCACAGACTTGTCAACTGGTAATGCTTTATACCTTCTTTATGATAGTAGATTCTGGACTGTTACTTTTAAGATTATATATGGTAATAAAGTTTGGCTACATTTCCACTCTCTTTGATTTTAGATGTAAGCTATACTTTAGTAATATTGCTTAGTTTTAAGTGCAGATGTCTGTTAAAATGCCATTGTGATAACTAATATAGTATAGAGTATGAAACTGTCCTGAGAGATTAGCCTGTTAGAACCTGTTAAGGAGGCTTACCAGAGGGCTCTTGGTGAATCCTAAGAGGGAATGTCATGTTTGCTTAACATAAAATAGAGTGCAAAATCATCAAAGGTCTTATTTCATTACCACAGACTCAGAAATAAAGTACACTTTTTTGTTGTAAGTTTTCCTGTTGCTCCTTTAAAGGTGCCAAATGTCTGACACATAGGTTAGATCGCCTTATAACCTAAAGCTCCGTGTGTTTAGTTTGCTGTATTCCCATGTGGAACATGAGCAGTTCAAAGAAGAGGAAGCGCTTCTAGAATCATAGCTAGATTAGCTGTTTGAAACAAATTTGGTGCTAGGTCTGGTTGAATAGATAGGACTGCATATTTGCAGAAAAGCTAGTTTTTATCTAGAAAAGTCTGAACTTGGTTCCACTGTGGACCTGATGATAGTCGTGGGGTAGCAACAAGAACAGTATAATTTTTGTTTTTAAAATCCCCATTTTCCTTTTAGTCAGAGAGTTTATAGATACTTCAAGTTCTGAAAGTGAAGCATAGAGTGAACCAGAACAAGTTTCTGGTTACAACAGACTACTTGCCACATTAAAGGATGTCTCCAAGGAAGATGAGGAGGAGGAAGAGGAAGAAGACAGTGTTCTAGATGAGACAGAAATGAATCTTGAAGATGGCGAGAGTGACGTCATTGTGGAGGAAGAGCTGGCAGTGGAGTCCACTGACATGCAGAAGAGTGAGTGTCTCTGATGTGGGTTTATCATCTTTGCAGGGACCACAGACAGATTGCCCCAGGGGCAGGGTGCCTTGTACCACAGAGCTGGGTGAAAGCACATGGATTCAAAGCAGAGATTCTTAACATTGTTGGGCTCTGTGATATCTTCAAGAATCTGATGAAAACACAGGACCCTGTGGCCATAAAAATGCAGAAATGACATTTTTGCTTATGATTTCCAGGATTTCATCAATCCTACTTCAAATTCCCCTGATTGAGAGGAAAGGGAACATAATTCTGTTTTTGTAATGGTCTCAATTTATGAAAGAGATGATTGTTCCTGCCTTAGAGGAACCAAGTTTAATGGAAGATAGACATAAAATACACAAAACTTTTCAAGCATCCAATCTGAATGGAACCGATAAATATAAGGTGTTAAAGAGATGCAAAGTGGTCACATGCTGCCAGGGTGAATGAGGGGAGGCTTCAGAGAAGAGCTGGGACTGAAAGCTGAAAGGAACTCTGTCTCACTCAGACATCTAGGTGACTATTTTTTTTTTTTAATTATTATTAATTAATTTATTTTTGGCTGCATTGTGTCTTTGTTGCAGTGCGCCGGCTTCTCA